>NW_006408524.1:25263602-25293853 GCF_000296735.1 Chrysochloris asiatica
GACTCCTTAACAACCTGCAATATGCATATGATTACAACCTTGCTTGCTGAAAGTGAAGAGGACTTAAAATATTTACTGATGAAGATCAAAGAGCATAGCCTTCAGTATGGATTGCATCTCAATGTAAAGAAAACAAAAATCCTCACCACTGGACCAATAATGAACATTCTTGTCAACGGAGAAAAGACTAAAGTTGTCAAGGACTTCATTCTTCTTGGATCAACCATCAACAACACTCATGGAAGCAGCAGTCAAGAAATCAAGCAAAGTATTACATTAGGCAGATATGCTGCACAAGACCTTTTAAAAGTGTTGGAGAGCAAAGATGTCAGCTTGAGGACTAAGGTGTGCCTGACTCAAGGCATAGTATTTTCAAAACCCTCATATGCATGTGAAAGCTGGACAGTGAATAAGGGAGACAGTAGAAGAATTGATGGATTTGAGTTATGGTGTTGGAGGAGAATATTGAAAGTGCCATGGGCTGCCAAAAGAACCAACAGAGATCTATATTAGAAGAAGTGCAACCAGAGTGCTCTTGGAGGCCTAGATGACAAACTTCCTTTCTCATGCTTCAGACATATTGTCAGGAGGGACCAGTCACTGGAGCAGGATATCATGTTTGGTAAGGTGGAGGGTCAGAGAAAAAGAAAAAGACCCCCAGTGAGATGGATTGGCAAAGTGGCAGCATCAATGGGCTCAAGTGTAGCAACAGTAGTGAGGTTGTCCCAGGGCCGGGCAGTGTTTCATTCTGTTGTGCATAGGGTCTCTATGAGTTGATATCGACTCGATGGCACCTAACAACAACAATGACAGCCACTTGTTAGGTTGGAGTGTTTACTTCTATAGCCATACTTCAGTTGATCTCTGATACAAGAATTTAATAAATAACAACAAACCATTGCTGTTGACTTAATTTTGAGTTATAGCAATGCTACAGGACAGAGGAGAACTGCCTCATGGGGTTTCCCAGGCTGTCAATCTCTACAGAAGCAGATTGCCACATTTTCTCTCATGGAGCAAGTCGTGGGTCTGAACCACCAACCTTTTGGTTAGCCCCGGAGTGCTTAACTCCCTCATTTTCTGAAAATGTGTTAAAATTGGACTGTGGTGATGTTTGTACAATTCTATGAATATATATAAAACCATTGAATTGTACATTTAAAATGAGTGAATTGTATGGTATATAAATTATATCTCATTAAAGCTGTTAAAAATCCCTTCTTCATGTTCATACAATGGAAGATTGTTCTGACACATTTTGACTTCTCCTTTTTTTGCTGGTCACCCCATTCTCATATCCTCTTCTCATATTCATCTATAACTTCTGCTGCTCAGCAACACCATGGTTCTGTACTGACTAAATTCACCTTGGTTATTGATAATGTGCTAATTGGTTATTTGAGGCATCTATTTCCTCCCCCTCTTCATCATTTTCTTAGTATTTAAAAAAAAAAAAAAGTACAGTCTTTAACTCTTTCACTTCCTCAGTTCACATTAATAAATAATGGAGTTACTTTAAAATAAAGTTCTAGAGCAGTGATTTTCAACTGGGAGGATTGTGCAATATCTGAAGTCTTTTTCCTTGTTGTTATTAGAATAACTCTGAAAAACAAAATTTTGGTTTATTGTTGGACAACATTGTTTCACATATACATCAAACGGGAAAACAAAACAAAAGAAAACCCCCAAATAAACAGCAAAATAAAATAAAAAGGCCATTTTTAGCCACTTCATACAAACCAACAACTTAAAGTACTGCTAAACACATGAATGCTCGGAATAAGATTGTAATTTGTTGTTTTTGCTTTCTTTACAAGGTATTTTTCTCCTTTGAGATTATGAAGAACATGGTCACACCACAAGTCATAAGTAGGATAGGGAAGGCTCCAAAGCCTGGTTTGGTCATCTGAGATCATTAACCATGACTGACCCCTAATAATAGGTACAAAAATATAAAATGTAAACAAAAGTGTGTGTTATCTGCAGGTGGCGCTGCCCAACGTGGGCGGGTGGGACTCTCTCTACTCACATGTGACCACGTTTAGATTCTGAGACAGGGAGTGAAAGGTGAATAGGTCACGGTGGCCTTTTTTAAGTTTAGCTTTTCCCTTTAGGTTGTCTACTCATCCTTGTTGGTCTTCTGCTTCTCCATGTCAACATCATCATGGTCATCATCTTCAGCTGCCCATTTGACCCTAGCTGCTGACTCGCCTTCTCATTTTCATCTGCATCTTCTTTCTCCTCCCCACCCTCCTCGTCCTCGTCTACCTCATTGTTAGCCTTCTGTTTCCCATTTTTCTCAACAGCATTCCCATTAGCGGGTGCATCTCTTCCATTCTCTGTTTCCGCCACAACCTCCTTCTTCTCCTTTAAGCCCTCAGTGGTGATCCCAGGGCTGGTGTTCACAGCCATGTCTGACAGGGTGGGGCACGCTGGTGATTCCATATAGTGGATGGCAAAGAGAGTGCAAGTACGGGGACTCTGGTGAGGGAGCTGCTGGAGTGGATGACGAAGGAAGAGGAGCCGGACCCAGCAACAATATCAACATGACTGTTCAGAACAACCAGTCTCTGCAGACATTTTTAATAGTCACAATTGAGGGAGTACTCCTGGCATCTGATTGGTATAGGCCAGGTGTGCTGGTTAGCATCCTACAAATGCCTCCCATAAGAAACTATTATTCAGCCCAAAATGTCACTGGCACTGAAGCTGAGAAAGCCTGCTGTAAGGGAAACTGGGTGATGTATAATAACTACTAGCTCAGTGGGTAAATTGAGGCCTAATTTTGAATTCTATTGTGGAGCCATTTAGTTACCCAGAAAACTAAGCTCCTTGTCCTCATGTGACAACAGCTTTAGTATTGAGTCACAGCTGACATTGGCATGCCTCAAGGAATGTTAAACAGTGAATGAATTGATTCTCTCCTATTAACCTTGCTGTTTTGTTGTTGTTATGTACCATGGAGTCAGTACTGACTCATAGCAACACTTTGCACAACAGAACGAAACACTGCCTGGTCCTGTGCCAACCTCACAATCATTGCTACTCCTGAGCCAATCGCTGTCACCATTGTGCCAATCCATCTCATCGGGGGTCTTCCTCTTTTTCTCTGATCCTCCACTTTATCAAACATGATGTCCTTCTCCTGTGACTGGTCCCTCCTGATATGTCCGAAGTATAAGAGATGAAGTCTGACCATCTTAGCTTCTAAGGACTATAATGACTATAAAGTAAAAGCTTTCAGAAACTTCATTTGCTGATGGGGCACAACTCAGAATAAGGAGAAACAGCTGCAAAATCCATTAATAATTGGAACATGGAATGTATGAAATATGAATCCTTGAAAATTGAAAGTCATAAAAAATGAAATGGGATGAATAAAGATTGATATGTAAACATTAGTGACCTGAAATGGACTGGTATAGCCATTTTGAATCTGACAATTTTATGTTTACTATATCTAGAATGACATATTGAAGAGAAATGGCATCCCATTCATTGTTGAAATAATCATTTCAAGATCTGTCATGAAGTACAATGCTGTCTGTGATAGGATAATATCCATACTCCTAGTTGGTTTGAGCCACAAGGTCTGTGGTTCAAGTTCACAAGCTGCTCCTTGGAAACCCTATACAGGGTTGCTATGGGTCAGAACAGACTCAACAGCACTTAACAACAAGGAAGACCAGTTAATACCACTATTATTAAAATTTAAACACAAACCACTAGAACCAATAATTATGAAATTGAAGAATTCTACCAAGTTCTTAGGAGTTCTGGTGGCATAAAGCATTGGAACACAAGGTCGGTTTGGATCACAAGGTTGATGGTTCAAAATGCTGTAAAGGATAGCTATGCGTCAGAACCAACTCAACGGCACGTAACAACAACAACAATAAGCTGCTTCAGTCTGAAATTGAGCAAACATGAAAACGAGATGCATTGATAATTACTGGTGAATGGAATGAAAAGGTTAGAAACAAAAGTGGGTAATTAGAAAATATGGTCTTGGTAATAAAAATGTTGCTGGAGATCACATGATAGATTGTGCAAGACCAATGACTTACTCATTGCAACTCTCTTTTTTCAACCACATAAATGGCAACTATACACATGGACCTCACCAGATGGCATACACATGTATTAAAATTTTATTGACTAATCTGTGGGAAGAGATGATGGAGAAGCTCAGTATCACCAGCCAGAACCAGGCCAGGGGAAGACTGTGGAACAGACCATCAGTTGCTTATATGCAAGTTCAGGCTGAAGCAGAAGAAAATTAAAACAAATCCACTAGAGTCAAAATATGACCTCGAACACAGCTCACCTGAATTTAGAGATCATCTGAAGAAAAATTTGATGCTTTAGACAGACACTAATGACTAAAGACCAGAAGAGTTGTGGGATGGCATCAAGAACATCATACAGGAAGAAAGCAAAAGTCATTAAAAAGACAGGTAAGAAAGCAAAGATCAAAATGAATATCAAAAGAGACTGAAATTTGCTCTTGAGAGTAGTGAAGCTAAAGCAAAGGAAGAAAAGAAGTAAAAAAATTGAACAGAAAATTTGAAAGGTCAGTTTGAGAAGACAAAATAAAATATAACAAAATGTGCAAAGACCTGGAGTTAGAGAACCAAAAGGGAAGAACACACTCAGTATTTCTCAAGCTCAAAGAACTGAAGAAAAGGTTCAAGCCTTGAGTTGCAATATTGAAGGATTTTATGGGCAAATCTGATGCTATTGAGAGAAGAAGTCCAAGCTGCCCTGAAGACATGGGCGAAAAACAAGGCTCCAGGAACTGATGGAATACAAATTGAAATGTTTCAACAAACTGATACAACACTGGAAGTCCTCAGTCATTTATGACAAGAAATTTGGAAGACAGCTACCTGGCTTTCCGACTGGAAGAGATCCATATTTGTTCCCATTTCAAAGAAAGGTGACTCAATGGAATGTGGAAACCATTGAATAATATCATTAATATCACATGTAAGAAAAATTTTATTGACAATAATGAAAAAATATTTTCAGCAATACATTAAAAGGGAGCTGCAGAAATTCAAGCCATATTCAAAAGAGGACACGGAATGAGGGATATCACTGCTGAGATCAGATGGATCTTGGATGAAAGCAGAGCATGCTAGAATGATGTTTATCTGTGCTTTATTGACTATGCAAAGGCTTTCGATTGTGTGAAGCATGACAACCTATGAATAACATTGTGAAGAATGGATATTCCAGAGTACCTTATTGTACTCATGAAGAACCTATATATAGACCAAGAGCAAGAGGATACTGAATGGTATAAAAGCAGGAAAGATGAGCGGCAAGGTTGTAGCCTTTCACCATATTTATTCTATCTGTATGCTAAGCAAACAATTAGAGAAGCTGGATTATATAACAAAGAACATGACATCAGGATTGGAGGAAGGAGTCTTGATGTAGTGCTATAGGATTAGCAATGGATGGTTAACCAACCTCAAGGTTGATGGTTCAAACCCACCTAGGAACCCCCATACAGCATTTAACAACAACCACAATAATGAGCTAATGGATTGCATCTTCCTTCTTAACAAGAAATCACGTTTGCTGAAAGTGTGTCTTATTTTTTTGTGTCTCAGTACAGAATGTGCTGTGTGTCACCTAGTCGGCATTCATGAAGTATTCAACAGGATTGAATGAGTGAATAGATGTCTCTTTTAGATGGCCAATGAAACATTGTATGTGACATCACTATACAAATGTAACTAGTTGTTATACAAATGTGAGAAATGGTTAATAATAATTACCCACTTTTACAGTGGTGTCTTGTGTCCACATCCTTGCTCTTTTCTGAATATTTCCAGGGAAAGAGAAGACAGACCACTTTCTCTTGAATGTCTATGTTGTGCTTAAAGAGCAAATCTAATCCAATTTTTAAAAATCTTAAGCCGCCAATTGTAAATGCCAGTAAGGTTCTGTCTTTAGCTATAGAATAAGTATGATGAATACAGTGCAAATGTATTTGTAGAGAGCTGGAGGAGCCTTAAATGACAGGCAAGTAGATCAGAACAAAGTGTTGGTAATGATTACTCCGGATACTTTAAGAAGAGTGCAGAAGATCAATAGATCTACACATTATTAATCCTTCTTGAAAGTGTAAGCATCCTGGATTTTACTTATTTAAAGTTGTTACAATTGAGTTAGATGTTTGAGAATGTAATGGAACAGAATCACACATCATCTCCTGGGAAAGAAATCCTCTCAACTGCACTGACCAAGCTTCATCTGTTAATTCATTTGACCAGTGAAGTAGTTGGTATATTCTTGTAAACTTCCTGTAGGTAATTTGTCTGTTATTAAGCCTGAACTTGAAACAATTGGAGAAGGAAATGAAAATTCAACAACTCTTCTTGCATCAGAATAGTACAAGTGAGTTTCATTTTAATAAAACCCTAGAGCATGGTATCATCTAGCAAGTAACAGGTACTCAATAAATGCTCTTTTAATGAGTGGACGGAAATCTAAATTTGTGAAATAAATCAATAAAGATGTGATCACTTATGTTCCCAAAAGGCTTATCTGCTCATTTTCTTTGGAGTGCTGACTTTAAACATAGATTTTAAATACTAGTTTTAAGAAATAAGAAAGTAAGATTTTTCTTTCGAAGTTACTTAGTCCGATTTCCCATCTACAAAATGTACCTAACAGCTCAATAACTTATCACTTTACTTATCATATGTATAACATGAGAGAGAGAGCACCTGGTACCTTCATTTTCCTAAGTACCCATATTTAATATTTAAGAAATAAAAACCCAGGGGACCACCATGATTTATAGATTTAGAATATGTGTAATGTATTATGACTTAGCATACATAGCTTTCCCTTCAACATCTGTATTCTGATTTGTAGTCTAATAAACCTTCTTGCTGTAGACGGCATGTGCATAGTTGTTCTGAGGTGTAATACATCAACACAGCATTTCTAAACACAGAGCAATAATGTATTCAATTAGGGGAGGAAATAAAACATCAAGCTGTTTCTTATAATAAATCTTATCCTAAGCTTTCCACATCACATGTTTGCTAAGGAAATAATACATGTCATTCAGACTAAGGGTTATTGTGGACTGCTGAGGGAAACATGAAATTCTGGAGGTTTCAGCAGTCCTGTGAAACCCTGAAACATGGAAAGTGTACAAATTAGAAAAGGATGTAATATGTGACTAATGATACCTCTTGGGATACCTTTGGAACCCATATTTACTGTTATGATCGCTAGATTCATTTAAGCTACAGGAGTTGAAAAGCAATACCCTGGTAAGTGTAAAACACCTCTGTGGTCATTAGATGTGGTTGTAATTTAAGCTCAAAAGGCTTTTTTCCTGGCTGTCATTCTTTATATTTCTGGAAATGTGGTACTTGAGTTCCTAATAAAAGTGGTCTACACCATGACCACATAATCTACAGTTCCTGGAAAGCACACTTCCACTTCCACATCTGCAGCTGAAGCTGGGGCTGAACAGAAACCTAATTCACCCCAGATGTCACCCCAAATAAAATTCTGGAGAAGGACTGCTGTTACTAGAATTTTCCAGCACTGAGTATGTCCCAGGCAACGGTATGAATATTCAACCCAGTACCTCCGAGGCCAAATGTCAGAAGCTTTTCTCATCAGCTATTCCAAGTGCAAAATTAACTGAACTCCACAAAGTAAATCCCTAATCCCACCCTCCATTTGTGGAGAAAATAATGGCTTTTTTGATGTTCCAGGTCTTTCTGTCTTAAGCAAGAAATTTTGCTCTTGTTGCTGGGTAAGACATCATTCTAATATTCTAAAGATGCTTACATGACAATTTGGAAACAATTGGTATGTATATGCTTTGTGCTGCTTATCACTAGAATAGCACTGGGTGGATCGATATGATTAGGCAATCTATTTCTATCTAGTAACACTTGTCTTCAGTAATGATGCTCTTCTGTCTTTGGCTTTGTGTTTCTGCCATCAGTTCGTCTGGTTCTCAATGATAGACCAATTGGAATGGTACCAGTGTTTTCACTGCCAGGTGATATGCTTGGTTGAAATGGCTTTATGGATGACAAAATCAATGCATAAACCATAGATCTCTTCACAGTATACTGAGTTGTACTTCAGAGGGGGCCACCAAAGGCACATTGTGCCTTGTGAATCTCAGAGATTTCCCTAGAGGGAGACCATTTGCTGCTGTATCAGGTCAGACCCAGAAACCAGAATATGTAGGCTCAGTTGGTGTAACTGCTCATAAAAATTACTATTTAATAAGAATATCCTCAGGATTTATAAAAGAAACAATGTAATCCATGTGAAAACACAGTTTTGTACTTTGGCAAACTGCTGTTAAAAACATTGTTCTTTGAATACTTAATAATTAATCAAAGATTCATCTACCTGACAAATTCCTCTTAAGATCTGTTTCCTGAATCCTGCTTGTGTTTTTCTGTTAAACAACCCATTGAATTTCTTTTCTGCTTTGGTTACAAAGATTTGAGCATGCATCAGTAGATTCATGCATAATTGCGCTTGATAATTTTATTCTAATTTCCTGATACACATTTTCTCCTTAACTCCATGATGACCTGTGTCATGGTGTCTGTAGTCCCCGGGCCCCTCAATTTGTGTGCAGAAGTATGTGTTGTGTGCTTGTTTGTGTTCTTCTGAGGCAAGAGTCCAAAGTTTTCACCAGATTCTGAAAGTGATACATTATCCTGAAAAGGTTATGAATCACAGTATCCTGTAGTGTCTTATGTCTCTAAACTCACCTTTCACGGTCTGGTCTTCTTTTTATAATAATTATGTTTATGTTATAAACAATCTAAACCCTTCTTTTGTGGGGGCATGAGGAAAATCTAGACAGCAGTAAAAATTAAATTAATGTAAGTATGAAGGCAACGTTTTCGCCAAGTGCTAAGTTTGTTAGCAGTCATGATTTTAGAGAGCTCATTTTTGTGTTTTCTCAGAAGCAGTGGGCTGAACAGAATGATTCAGATGGCACACATCAGTTTAAGAAACCAATCTGGTGACTTTTCTCTTTTTATTTTTCTCTAATCTTAAAATAAAGAAATGCTATGAATGGTCTATCTAGAGGATCCCTCAAGTAAAGAGTCCCCGAAATACTATTAAGGGTATAATACTATGCATACAAAGTTCCTTCACCATATGACATTGATACATATTGACCTTGATACTGAAAAACTCACTGCATTGTACATATTAATGTGAGACTTTTAACACAACCCCAAAGGACTTGGCTTGCTAATTTGGAAACGAGATAAGTCCAATAAAATGAAAACTTGTTCAGAGAGAAAGCCCTAGTGAGAAAAGATCTCAGGAGATCAAATAGTAGCACAAACCATTGAAAGAGCAGATAGATTTCCCTCTAGAACAAAGTCTCTTCCATCTTGATTTTTCCAAAATCATTTTTTATGAACATATTGTGAATTACACAGGATACCAACTCTGCTGCTTAGGGAGCAAAAAGACAGAGCTGACAGATGTAGTTATTTGCCAGCAACAACCATGTGAATTTATAAATATTTTACAAGTGCAGCTTTCAGAAGAGTGACTTTTACTGCCATATTAATGCAACTTGCAAATTTATAGTCTGGGCATTTGTGGGTTATGAATGTCCAGTATTCGAGGCTACTGCCAAGAGCATGGTTTATGTTTGGAAGTTCTTTTTTTTATCTGAACACAGACTTCTTGGCTGTTAAAGTCTGCATTCTAATTCAGCGGCACATGAGGTGCACATTAACTCTTGCTGCAGTGGCTAGACCCATAAATATCCACGCAACATATTCCCTGTGACAGAATGATACACTAAGCCTAAAAATATATTTAAAGAATGTAGAATTAGTAGTAGTAAAAGCAACAGTGACATGATTCTATGCCCCTGGCCAGACTCATAATATGTGACTTAAAATTACAAGTATGTATGTTAATATCTAGAAATTTAGAATCATGTGTTTTGGGAAGTAATACGAAGGGACTTCTGAAAGTTAATGGAGAAATGAAATGAAAAGATAATGGAATTGTTTTATGAGCCTTTTGAAGCCCCCTCGTATTTTGGTATGTATTAGATCAACACCCTCATGAGTGTTGTCATACACATTGAAATGGTGTGTTACCGAAGAGACTCAATTTGTGTTCAGCAGGGGGATCATCCAGGATTGGGCAACACGGCAACTTCCTTGGGCACTTGCAGGTTGTTCTCCCCACTGATCATGAAGAGCAGATTTCTCTGGCCTTGAGCAAGTCTAGTGAAATTTCACTAAGATTTCAAATCTTAGTGGAGTCCTGACTTGACTAGGCCTGGTCATATGTCAGAGGGTTTTTCTCTCTCAAGATCTATGGCCTACACAGAATATTGGCTGGAAGGAAAGCCATCACTGTCGCCTGACCTTTGTGCCTCTATTAAGTAGCTATGTTGCCTTGAATATACCCCTTCACTTCTTAGGCGTTCATTTCCTCTTCTAGAAAATGTTCAAGTTCTACCAGTACTATGTAATTACAAAATCATTCCCAGCTATGATGTTTTTCTAATATTTTTCCTAAAATCACATGTGGCAAAATACTTGACTATTTCACACCCATTTGTCCATTTCTGTGTTAAAATTATATATTATCTCCATAAAGGACTTCACTGGGAGTGTAACCTTAAACTATGGGGACTGGTGCATTCTGACAAAAAACTTACGAGCAGTATAGAGTAAAAGGAGCTCTGGTAGCATAGTGGTTATGAGTCAGGCTGCTAATCTCAAGATCAGCAATTGGAAATTACCAGCTGTTCCACTGGAGAAAGATGAGGTTTTCTGCTCCTGTAAAGATTTACAGCCGAAACCCTATACAGGATTGCTATGAATGGGAACCCACTCTGTGGCACACAACCACCAACAGCCACCATAGTGAGTAGGGAGTCCTGGTGTGGCGCTGTGGGTTAATGCGCTGGACTGCAAAACTGGTTTGAACCACAAGGTTGGCAGTTCAAGCTCACCAGCTGCTCCTCAGAAACCCTATACAGGGTTGCCATGGGTCAGAACTGATTAGATGGCATTTAACAACAACAACATAGTGAGTAAATCTCTTATGAATTACCAAAGTTAAATTGAAAATAGATAAATAAATCCATCCATCCACCCCTCTCTCCTGTCTTTCCTTCCTCCCTCCCTTATGCCAAGACTTAATCCTTCTGAGGGCCCCGAGCCTGATTAATCACACAGCAGGCAGCAAAGTGACCCTTATTAGCTGACCTTATACATCTCCATGAAATAAACTACTCCTTGTGAAAAGTCACACACACGCACACACACACAGCACTTACAGCAATCACACCCAAACTACTTCATTAATAGTTTTAAAGTCAACCTTCATCTTAAAAGCAAGATACCTGTCCAGAGCAAATTCTTTTTTCATTTGCTTCTAACCTAAGGGATATTGTTGCTCTTGTTAAATGCCGTGGAATCAGTTCTGACTCATAGTGACCAGATAGGGTTTCTGAGGAGCCGCGGGTAGACTTGAACTGCTGGCCTTGAAGTTAGCAGTCCAGTGCTTATCTTACAGCACCAACCAGGACTCCAACTTAAGGTATGTTGTTGTTAAGTGTCTTTGAGTTGGTTCCGACTCACAGAGACCCTGTACAGGGAATCCAAGGAGCGGTTTGAACTGCTAACCTTACCATTCAAAGGGACCTTGAGGTCCAGTGTTTATCTTACAGCACTACACCAGGACTCCACCTAAGGAATTGTTGCTATGAAATGCTGTTGAGTCGATTCTGACCCATAGCGACCCTGTATAGGGTTTCCAAGGAGAAGCTAGTGAGCTTGAACCGCAGACCTTGTAGTTCAAATGACTGTGCAGCCTGACACATTAACCCACAGTGCCACATTGTTGTTAGGTGCCATCATAGAAGTAGTCAAATACATTTTATGGTTATTTAGAAATTATTCAGCTGTAAAATGGATTGGATTATTTCCTTTATCTTGTTGCTTTAGCCTACTGCAAATATAGAAAAACTTAGGGAGCATAACAGCAGTCCAAAATCCAGGCCGTCTTGTAGATCTAAATAGCCTTTTTCTCCTTTTCACTGTGTCCTGAAATTTCCTTTCTACAAGCTCTAAGAGGAAAATCATTTGCTATTCATATTTTCTAACACAGCCACATGTTCACATGATAAATTGAACATTACCATGCAAAACTGCTAAAATGACATCCTTATTACAGGCTCAATTTACTTAATTTTGTGTCTTCCAGCTATTAAGATGAGGGTCACTCATTCTGTAAATTTTATGGCTGGTGTAAATTTAGAATAAAATAGAAAGAAAATATTTATTCACCCTATGTATAGCCAACCTGTGGAATTTACTACCCTGGGAGGTCATAGATCCAACTAATGGATGAATTAGAAAGGGCTAGATAATTTTATGACCAGTCATAATAGTGTAGTTATGAATGTTAAGAATAAGGTAATAGAGTCTCATGCTTCATGCTATAAGCTGATCGTTTTAGGAGCTTTCCATGAGTTCTTTTATTTCTTTATTATGCTCTGAGCAAGTGACTGGGTCCACATTGAGGTTTTACCTCTTTTTGGGAATGTTGACTATTCTTGGATCTTGGCTGAAAGCAGAAAATACAAGAAAGATGTTTACTTGTGTTTTATTAACTATGCAAAGGCATTCGACTTTGTGGATGATAGCAAACTGTGGAGAACACTGTGACAAAAGGGAATTCCAGACATTTCATTGTGCTCCTGTGGAACCTGTATACAGACCAATCAGACGTCATTCAAACAGGTTGAAAAATTAGGAAAGATGTGCATCGGAGTTGTATCCTTTCACCATATTTACTCAGTCTGTATGCTGAAGAAATAATTTTTAAAGCTGGACTGTATGAAGAAGAATGCAGCATCTGGATTGGAGGAAGTGTCATAACAACTGATATGCAGACAATACAACTTTGCTTACTGTTGAAGATCAAAGCATACAGCCTTCAGTGTGGATTACAACTCAATTACAGTAAACAAAAATCCTCAAAACTGGATCAACAAATGACATCATGATAAACGGAGAATAGATTGAAGTTGTTAAGGATTTATTTTACTTGGATTCACAATCAATGCTCATGGAAGCAGCAGTCAAGAGATTAAACAACATACTACGTTGGGCAAATCTGCTGCACAAGACCTTTTTAAAGTGTTCAAGAGCAATAAGATAAATTTTGAGGACTAAGGTGTACCTGACCCAAGCCATTGTATTTTCAATAACCTCATATGCATGTGAAAGTTGGACAATGAATAAAGAAGATCATAGAAAAATTGATGCATTTGAATTATGGTGCTGGAGAAGAATATAAAAAGTATGATGGACTGCCAGATAATCAAAAAAATCTGTGTTAGAAGAATTACAGCCAGAATTCTCCTTAGAAGCTAGGATGGTGAAATTTCATCTCTCATACTTCAGACATGTTCTCAGGAGGGGGACCAGTTCCTGGAGTAGGACATCAGGCTTGGTGAAGTGGAGGGTCAGCTAAAAAGAGGAAGACCCCCCAACAAGAAGGATTAATACAGAGGCAGCAATGATTGTGAGATGGCACAGGACTGGACAGTGAGCATTTCATTCTTTTGTACAGAGTCACTATGAGTTGGAACCAACTCAATGGCACCTCATATCGATTACAAAAAGTGTATATATGGAGTGCGTGGCACTGTAGAATAAGCATTGAACTGCGAATCATAAAGCCAGCAGTTCGAGCCCTCCAAGCCCTCTGTGGAAAAAGATGAGGCTTTCTGCTCCTGCAAAAATTAGTTGTTGTTGTTAAATACCATTAAGTCGGTTCCAACTCATAGCGACCCTATATAGGGTTTCCAAGGAGCTGCAAGTTTGAACCACAGACCTTGCGGTTCAAACCTACTTGAGATTCAGTGCTTTTTCTATAGCACCACACCAGGAACTCCTGCAAAGAGTTACAGACTTGGAAACCATTAACAGGGTCTCTATAAGTTGGTACCTACGTGATGGCACTTAACAACAACAATATGGATATATAAAAGTTTTGTTTTATGATGCTATAATCTATTAAGTAGGGAGTGCAGCTGCTGCATATGATAAGCACTGGACTGTGAACCATATGGTTCATGGTTCAAGCTCACCAGTGGCTTCTTGAGAGAAAGAGGAGGCTTTTTTCTCCTGCAAAGATTTTTAAACAGTTTCGGAAACCCTGTACAGAGTCATTATGCATTGAAACAGACTCAGTAACAATAACAATAATCTATTAAGTGTGCAATAATATTATAAAAAGTTTGAAATATTGTGAGAATTATTAAAATGCGACACAGAGACATGAAGTGCACACATGCTGCTGAAAAAAATTGTGCCAATAGGCTTGCATAAGGCAAAGTTGTCACAAACCTTCAATTTGTAAGTTTTTTTTTTGTTTGTTTTTTTTTTACAATAAAGTAAGGTGTCATAAAACGAAGTGTGCCTATATATAAAATGTCACCTTAATGATGTACTTGTTTTAGGGATGAAACTTCTGGTGTTGCAATATTATAGAGTGTAAAACTGTTGTTGCCTGAACTGACTATGTATAGCTTTTCAGATGGACTCTGGTTTTTACTTGAAAGCTTCAATTCTGCGTGTCAGTTATATTGTCTTTTGCTTTTCCCTTCTGGATTTTCCCCATGCTTTACTTTTCCTTTTTTTTTTTTAATCCTCCACAAACTTTTCTGTGAAGTCTTGTTTTGGGTCCTTAATCTTTTCTGCTCTTGCTGCAATCTTCCTACAGCACAAATTTCTTTAGAAAGAAATGCCTTGTACATTTTTGGTAAATGCTATAACGTACATAATTTTGCAAGAGTAGCAATATAAACCAAAAATATACAAGTGGTTACAGAGGTAAATAAGTATACATATATGCGATGCTATTGTTGTTGCTACAAGGAGCTCTGGTAGCGTAGTGGTTACGACTCGGGCTGTGAACCGCAAGGTCAGCAGTTCGAAACTACCAGCTGCTCCGCGGGAGAAAGATGAGGCTTTCTACTCCCGTAAAGATTTACACCCTCGGAAACCCTGTACAGGGTCGCTATGAGTCGGTTCCGACTCCACGGCACATAACAACAACAACAACAACAATTGTTGTTGCTAAGGCTGTTGAGTCTGTTCTGACTCATAGTGATCCTGTGTAGGGTTTCCGAGGAGTGCTTGGTGAGTTTGAATCACTGACTTTGTGGTCTAGTGCTTATCTTACAGCACCACACCAGGACTCCATAGATGTTATAGGAAGGTATATGTGTTTGTGTATGTGTGAACATATAGATGTACTGCTGTTGCTGTTAAGTGCTGCTGAGTTTGGCTCATAATGACCCATTATAGGGTTTCCAAGGAGAAGCTGGTGGGTTTGAACCACCAAGCTTTCAGTTACCAGTCCAGTGATTACCTTATATTATTGTATCAGGACTATAGTGCACCTTTAGCATAGCTATATGTATGTTCATCTGGGCTGCATATAGATATGCATATATATAGTAAAGCACAAAGCAGACACAGTATGGATACTTCTTTGTTGTTGTTGTTAGGTGCCATCGAGTTGGTACCGACTCATAGAGACCTTATGCACAGCAGAATGAAACACTGCCCGATCCTGGGCCAACCTCACAAATGTTGCCATGCTTGAGTCCATCAATGCTGCCACTTGGCCAATCCATCTCGTTGGGGATTTTCCTCTTTTTCTCTGACTCTCCACCTTACCAAACATGATATCCTTCTCTAGCAACTGGTCCCTCCTGACAATATGTCCAAAGTGTAAGAGACAAAGTGTGGCCATTTTGGCCTCTAAGAAGCACTCTGGCTGCACTTCTTCCAAAATGGGTCTATTGGTTCTTTTGGCAGCCCATGGCACTTTCAATATTCTCCTCCAACACCATAACTCAAAGGCATCAATTCTTCTATGGTTTTCCGTATTCACTGTCCAGCTTTTGCATGCATACGAGTCAGGTGCACCTTAGTCCTCAAGCTGACATCTTTGCTCTTCAACACTTTAAAAAGGTCTTGTACAGCAGATTTGCCTAATGCAATGCGTTGTTTGATTTCTTGACTGCTGCTTCCGTGAGTGTTGATGGTTGATACAAGAAGAATGAAGTCCCTGACAACTTTAGTTTTTTCTCCATTGATAAGAATGTTGTTTATTGGTCCAGTGGGGTTTTTTTCCCTTACATTTTTGTTTTTCTTTATATTGAGATGTAATCCATTTTTGTTTCCTTTACATGGAGGATTTTTGTTCTTTTTTTACATTAAAATGTAATCCATAACGAAGGCTGTGCTCTTTGATCTTCATCAGTAAATGCTTTAAGCCCTCTTCACTTTAAGCAAGCAAGATTACATATTGCAGGTGGTTAATGAATCTTCCTCCAATCCTGATGCCACGTGTTTCTTCATAGAACCCAGCTTCTCGGATTATTTGCTCAGCATACAGGTTGAATAAGTATGGTGAAAGAATATAACCCTGTCACACACCTTTCTTAATCTTAAACCATTCTGTGTTCCCATATTCTGTTTGAACAACTGCTTCTTTGTCCAGGTACAGATTCATCATAAGCACAATTAAGTGTTCCGGAATACTCATACTTCGCAATGTTGTCCATAGCTTGTCATGATCCACATGATTGAAAGCCCTTGCGTAGTCATTAAAGCACAGGTAAACATCTTTCTGATATTCTCTACTTAGACATACTTCTTAGACATAACCAAATACCTCACAGGATTCATATTCTGGATTTGAAGACTTAAGACCATAGTCTCATGGGACAACTCAGTTAATTGACATACCATAGTTCATAAAGTTTATAAAGTTTATGTTCTACATCCTAGTCTGGTGAGTTGTATATGGGTTCTTAAATGCTAACAAGTAGCCTCTAAGATACAATTATTGGTCTCCATTTATCTGGAGCAAAAAAGAAGGAAATCAAAGACTCAGAGAAGAACTTGTAGGATTAATGGCTCACATGAACCATGGCGTCATCTATGAGCATCCAGAGACCAGCAGAACTAGATGGTGCCCACCTACAGTTACTGACTGTCCTGACCAGGGATGCAATTGATCGTCCTGGACAGAAAGGGAGAAAAACGTAGACCAAAACTCCGATCTTACAAAAATAAAATAGCCAGACTTACTGGGCCAGTAGAGAGACCAGAGGGACCCCCTGAGAGGATCACCCTGATATGCTCTTTAAGTCTGGAACTGAAACCACTCCCAGAAGTCACCTTTCAGTTAAAATACAGATCTGCTCAAAAAAATAACAATATAGCCATGAGTACTATGTTCTTTTAAACATTAACTCTATGAGACCCGATAGTTAACATTTATACTAAAGATGAGACAGTAAAGCGGAAGAGGGAAGCTAGATTAATGGAAGGGAAACGATCAGAATCAAATAATGAGAATGTTGACACATTGTGAAATATGTAATTGATGTCACTGAACAATATGCAAAGAAATTATTACATGGGAACCAATTTGCTGAGTATATTTTCACCAAACACACACTGTGGATACTTATTATAATACTAGTGTTTTTGGTTTTTTTTTAAGGAAAGGAACCATTGATATCCATTAATTTTTCTATGTAAATGTGGTGTCCAAATTTCTTGTGAGGTGCCATCAAGCTGGTTCCAACTCAGAGGTACCACAGAACTGAATAGTGCCCAGTCTTGTGCCAACCTCACAAGCATTGCTGTGTTTGAGCTCACTATTGCAGACATTGTATCACTATTGCAGACATTGTATCAATCCATCTCTCTGAGGATCTACCCAAATTTAGTAGATTAAAATGTCTATTATTTCTCATGGTTCTGGGGGTTTCATGGTTTTTCTATTGACCCGACTCTGCTAGAGCAGGATGATGTAGAATGGTCTCCCTCATGTAACTGCTGGTTGGCTGGAACTCTCCTTAGTAGAATCTACAGTTTTACTAGGTAAGTTTTCCATCTTCAAGTTATCACAGGCAATAGTTTTGCCAATTGCCTCACCACTGCATTGCTATTTTCTCCAGTTTGCTATGCCAGTTTCCTCACAGTCTTTTCAGACTTCAAAGCCAAAATCCATTGCCACCAAGTTGATTACAATTCATGATGATTCTGTAGGACAGAGTAGAGCTGCCTCCTAGGGTTTCTAAAGCTGTAATCTTTAAGGAGACAGAGTCCTGGTACGATCAGCACTAGACTGCTAACCACAAGGTTGGCGGTTCAAACTTACCAGATGCTCCTCAGAAACCCTAAACAGGGTCACTATAAGCCAAAATCAACTTGACAGCACTTAACAACAACAACAATCTTTATGGAAGCCAACTGCCACATCTTTCTCCCTGACCCCGTGGAGCGACTGGTTGGTTTGAACTGCTGACCATTGGATTAGCAGCCCAGCACTTAACTGCTGTGCCACCAGGGCTCCTTTTTCAACCTCCATGAACAGTTTATTATTTTCGTAATTTTTCCAACAAATTTCTTGCCATTTTTGCCACTTGGTCCCGAAGTTACTGCTACGTAGCACTTTAGTCCTGGTACCAATGTCTATATCAGTTAGCTTTAGCTACAAACAAATTCCTCAAATCTCAAGGATTAGAGAACAATGTCTTTTATTTGTCTTGGTTCTGTGGGTTGGCTGAGTGGTCTTTGTACCCAGAATCAGCTGGTCCTAGATAGTCCCACACATGGGTATGTATGGTGGTTGCTCTCTATCTGCTGGAGTGGGGATGATGTCTCTTGCAGACTCAGGTCATCCATGCAGTGCAAAGTCATAGAGCAAAGAGGCACATATACAAGTGGAAGGACTAGCGCAGTCTGTTTAACTGCCCTCCCATCACCCACTGCCATTGAACTAGTTTCTGAAATTCAGTGTTTAGCAGACAGTCTCCTCTTTCTCCTGTGGTATGACTGAGTGACTGGTATTGCAGTTAGCAGCTCAACTCATAACCACGATGCCCTCATGCCCCCAGGGCTATTTGTCTGTACCCTACATTTAGAGGGCTTAGCTATTCTAACAGTTTGACTAGTTGCTTTGCCAGTTGTTGTTGTTGTTAGGTGCTTTGGAGTTGGTGTCAGCTCAGAGAGACTCCATGAGCAGCAGCCCGGAGCACTGTGTGGTCCTGCCGGCCCCCTCACAATGACTGTTACGCATGGTTGCATTGTTGTAGTCACTCTGTCAATCCATTTCATTGAGGGATCCCCGTTGTTGCTGACCCTCTACTGCCAATCGATGACTTTCTCATTGTACTACCTGATCCAGATTGCATGACTACTGGCTAAAATTATTCATTTGACATAATTATTGCTCAGTATCTCACTGAAAGATATTCCTTTGGGTATTCTTGCCAAGTTTAACTCTTTCAAGTTTTCATTTGAGAACTCCGTACTGAAAATGTTCAGCTATTGGTCCTCACATTTGAAGTCTAGTTGAGTTAAACTGTAATACTATGGTAAACGAAATCTCTTCCTAAGGAACTAACTTTCCATGAGCCATTACCTTGCCCTTTGTTGTTGCTAAGTGCCATAGAGTTGGTTCTGACTCATAGCAACCCTGAAAACTGAATATTGAATACAATTTTGAATTTGTTTGAAGAATTGAATGAATATAGTAGTGGTAGGGTTATATAAAACTTTTAATATATATTCTGTTTTCCCTACCTTAGGATTAGAGGTTCTAGAGGAGGAGGGAGTTTGAGAGATCAGTTTTGGAGGGGGGAAGTAGAATTACATTTTGAGAGGGAAGCATCTACTTAAGGCTTCTACCTTCTTAAATCCATCAAAGGAGTCATTTACTTCTCTCATAAATCTGTAATGCTGCCACAGTTGCACATAATGGTTTGTAATTTCCTTTGGTCAGCAAAGAGAAAAATGAAAGAAGCAAACAAGCGCACAAGCCTAGTAATGTCCACCCAATATTTCTTAATAGCCCCTGAGATGGCAAACCTAAATGATCTTGCTTGCTGAAAACCCTGGCAATATTTGAGAAGATGAGTTTCCAGTCATAAAGAGAACACAAATAATGAGATGTTTTCTTCTGCCCAGCATAACCTGAAACATTAGCCACAATTCCCTTCAACTGGCGAGCCTTCTGCCTTCATGAAGAGCTGTAATAAAATACTCCATGCCGATGACCATTACCCATTCTAACAGCATAAAAAAAAACCAACAAACAAACACTCGCTAACATGCGTATAAATTAAAAACTTATAATAAAAGTTTGACTTTATTTCACTGAATTCTTAGGTTCATTTCTTGTCCTTTTAAGATAATTTTTCTTATTTTCTTCCTCCCAATTGGAACATGTACTTTAGAATAAATAAATAAACCTCACTTACAGGTATGTTTTAAACCAAGATGTCTCTTTATATTCATGTTACTTATTTACTAATTTTTGTCTTACTTAAAAAACAAAACAACAACAACAAAAAAACATTTTATTGTGATTTGGGTGAAAGTTTATATAGCAAATTGGTTTTCCACTTAACAATTTACACACATTTTGTTTTGTGGCATAGTGGCAACCCCTCAATGTAACAGCACTCTTCCCACTTCCTCCCTGGCTTTGCCATTTCCAGTCCCTTCCTGCCCTGAGCGTTATTCATCCTAGGGCAAATGCTGCCATTTTGGTCTCAAATGATAGATTGTTCTAAGAAGTGAGTACCTCTCTGGTATTATTGTTCACCTTGTAAGTCTTTCAGTCTTGGTGTGGTTCTGTAGGATAAATACTACATGGCTAACCACAAGACTGGTGGTTCAAACCCACAAGCCACTCCTCAGAAGCCCTATACAATAATAACAAAAACAGTCATCATTTGACTGAAAGTTGAGCCATAGGGTGAATTCAGTTCCAGGCTTGATGGGTACCTAAGGACCAGTCTTGAGGCTACTATCAGTCTCTATCAGACTTGTAAGTCTGGTTGTTTTTTGTTTTTATGATTTTGAGTTTTGTTTCACATTTTTCTCCCACTCTGTCCGGGTTCTTCTATTGTGAGCCCTTTCAGTGTGGTCAACAGCGGTAGCCAAGCACCATCTAGTCCTGGTTTTGAGTTGCTGTGGTCCATTAGTCCTTTGGACAATTGGGTCCTTTGTCTTTGGCTAGTTTTCATTCTTCTTTGCTCTGGACAGAAATTGCACCTTAGGCTGTTTACAAGCTTTTAAGAGTTTGGTTGTTAAAAAAAAAATTTGTTTCTACTTCCTATCAGGCCTACCAGTTATTATTGTTAGTGCCATTGAGTCGGTACTGACTCATAGTGAGCCTGTATAGGGTTTCCAAGGAATGGCTAAGAGTTAGCGTTCTAGTGCTTCTCCTACAGGGCCACACCAGGACTCCCAGGCCCATCAATGTTGTTGTTGTGAAGTGCCGTCGAGTCAGTTCCGACCCATAGTGACCCTGTATAGGGTTTCCAAGGAGCTGCTGGTGAACTTGAAGCACCAACCTTGCAGTTCAAACAGCTTTGCAGTCTGGTGCATTAACCCACAGCGCCACACCAGGACTCCAGACCCATCGATACTATTACATTATTTGAATGTCTGATCTGGAATACTGAAATTACCTCCTGGCTTATCTTTCTTACTTCACCCTTTGTTCACCACCAAATCGCTTTAGTCATGGCTACCAGATTGTTTTTCTTAAGCAGAGATTTTATCATTACCTTGATTAGGAACATGGATCCTGAAGAATAAAGCTTCAATTCCTTACTTAGCAGTCACGATTCTATTAGCCAGCATCACACTGCTTTTCTATTTTAATTTTAATACAGTAATCTCAGAGAAGAGGTTAGCTTCAGAGCCTCTTGTTTTGTCTAAAGCTACTGTTCCATGTTTATTGAGGATGCTGAGTACTTTGCACAACATAAGGAAAAACGTGGTCTCTTATGACTCCACGGCACTTAATAACACAACAACAAATTTAAGTAGACAGAGACATCAGGATTTTAACGGTGTTGGTGTCCATTCTGTATCGTCTCATTCTGGAAACTCTAGTACTGTGCCTGACCTAGTCTGAAGTTCAGATTCTACAATAGTCAACTTTTAGTGCACTAGATACTTTACCCATAACATTATCCTATGAGCCTCAGGACAGTCTTGCTGGGTGTTTTCACAAACAATGAAGCTGAGCTCAAATTCCTTAGACAGATGAATAGTTTGCCCAAAAAGCTTGATGACTGGTCAAGGTGGAACTTGAATTTGATTAGAATTCCACTGAACCCAGAATCTATGTTCTACCTTTTTCACAGCTATAGCAGAAATCCATCACAGTGCTGTTTTGGTGTATCCCAGAACCTTTTTATAGTTTTCTTAGGTGGCCTCTATAGCAGGGTGACCCTGGGAGGTGACTGTCAGTACAGTAAGTGGATTTTTGAGAACTATAGTGTTCTCGAGGCTGAATGACTTTTAAATATGCTAGGGTCTGGATGATTCTTTCTCTTTGGATCAGAACTAGATAATTGTGTGATGAAAAGCAGGTGTTTTCTTCTTGAATGCTTTTATTCTAGATATTTAAAGCATGACAGAGATGGCAAAGATTAACTTGCAATAATACTAAGCATAAAGCAATTTACAGGGTCAAAGTTCAACCTTTAATGCAGTCAGCGGTGTTGCTATTGATGTTGAAAGCAGAAATGAGTCATAGGCCGTATATTCAAGACATTCCTGGTATTACAGTTTAAGTTAAGGATTTCTAAAATATGTAAGAAATTCTGTTTCGCTTGGGGTCTACACGAGTAATTGAAATAATCATTGAAGTCTTTAGTTAATTGTAAAGAATATTTCTTCTTACTACTTTTCCAACTGGTCATATCTTTGAAGATAAAGATGTGATACTTTTGCAAGAATAAGTAGACTACTTGATTGTATGAATATTGAGTAGTCATATTAAACACATATGTATTATAGGTCCACTGAAAAACTATTTCACTTGTTGAAGCTAAATTGCAAGTATAGTAATTTCCAGATACTTAGGTGGTGCTTGGGTTTGAGTTCTGTAATCCCAAGAATACAGAGGAAGACATTCATTGGCCCCTAGCAACAACAAACCACTCTGTATATATCTTCCATAATTTTTCTCTATACAAACATCCTTGAAAAGACATCCAGAACACAGGCGGTGTTTTTGCTTGTAAAACATTCAGAAATGGAAGAGGTCAGTAAAGAATCGCCTCCCAATACCCAATTTCTGGAGTGCTGAGAAACTTTAAGCTTACTAGCCTGGCTTAGAAATGTTGTTGTGTTCCATCAAGTCAGCTTGAACTCATAGCTACCCTGTATAGGGTTTCTGAGAGTGTCTGGTGGATTTAAACTGCTGACCTTGTGGTTAATAGAAAGCATTATGCATTGTAGGATAAGCATTGTGGCACTGTGGGTTAATGTGCCAAACTTCAAAGTCGTTTGAATATCAAGGTCTGTGGTTCAAGCTCACCAGTTGCTCTTTGGAAACCCTATACAGGGTCGCTATGGGTTGGAATCGACTTGATGGCTCTAAACAACAGCAGAAAAAAGGCTTATGGTTCAAACCCACCAGTCACTCCACGGAAACCCTATATAGGGTTGCTGTGAATCTGAACAGGCTTGACAACACTTAACAGCAACAACATGTTCTGTGATTGGAGCGGTCCTGCCCGCCCTCTCCCCCTACAATTGACTACAAATTTTTCCTTATAACTTCACTCCTGGACTCACGCTTTAGGTCTACAATTGAGCTCCATTATCAAATAAGCAAGTAGTGTTAGAAGTAGTTTCACCTTTGCCTACCATAGAAGTTGGGTATTATGGAGGATGAATATTCCCCAGCTTGGAATTAGAGAAATGTAGGTTTGAAGCCTGGTTCTCTCACTGAATACATTGACTTTCAGTCTCCTTGTCCATTAAATACTAAGATTAGAAAACAATGGGAAAATGCTATAAAAATTCTGAGAGAAAATGCTTGCCAAGTAAAAATTCTATACATATCTTAAAACGAGGACAAATGTGTTTTCTGGTATGCAAGATCTCAACAGAGTAACTGCCCCTGTACCCTTTTTCAAGAAAGCATAGAATATTTCATTAAATGAACAGTTCCTTAAAAAGAAGAAGTAAAATAAGAAAGAGAAAAGTATGGGATAAAAAACATAAGGGATTCAACACAGGAGAGGAACATAGGAATTTCCAGAATGATAGCAGAGGGCAGCCTCCCATCCAGCAGCCTAGAAAACATTTAGTCCAGATTGTAACGGAATGACAGAGGAATCCATAGGGTTAGCTCCGAAACACAAAGAACACTGTCAGATTAGATGAGGTGTTACCTACATTGACAGGAGTTTCAGTTCTGATGGAGACTTGGAGAAAGAGTTGGTGAAATATCAACCAAAATAAATAGAGGCAAATGTAAACTACTGGGAAATAAAATGTTGTGGAAGAAAAGACATATAATTATAATATACTTTATGACTGAGTTATCAGCAGTACTGATAGATTCATAATTATGTAAAATTGATCAATGGATTAACATAAAAGTATGGTTTAATTACTTTGGGAAGAGGGACAAAGGGAAATACAAGATAATTTTTTTTGGGGGGTGGGGTGAGGATATGTCAAGATATAGAATTCTTACTCTTCCATAGAAGAAAGTCAATAAATAATGTTTGAAATTTTAAAAAGAAGAAGAAATAGCAGCATATGCATATTATTTAGAAATATGAGCATAAATACTGAAAGAAACTGCTAAAAGAATTAAAAACGGTTACCCCAAGGAAGCAGGAATAGGAATTGGTAAAAGGGGCTGCTTTTTGTCATGTTTTGCTTTTTAAATCATGTGCATGTATTACTTTGATCAAAATAAAAATTAACATTAAACTGTAATGCATTCATTGGCTCAATGCCAGTGAAATGTTTAGCAGAAATTAGTAGAAATCAGAAATGGGACGGAGTCTAGTGGGATGAAGGGGTCACATATCCAGAGAGCAGAACGACATGGTGGTACTATTAAAGGAGGTGATATTTATATTTTAACCTCTTTTACAACTTTTTTCTGTAGCCAACCTTAGCTACGTGTTTGATCTTAGATCATAAATTATGTTACTTAGTGCATTGATCATATTTTGAAGCTATACTAATTCGTTTGGGAAGTCTGTAGTCCAGCATATTAAATGTTACCATGCCACTCTGAGTGAATTAATACGTGTCCAGGGGTATTTTGACTCACTGGAGGAATGTTGCATTGCTTATTGAATAAATAGGCGTAGGGTGGGGGGAATAAGGGAGAGAAGACCATTCCTTTCTCCTCTTTTTGTTTCTGTAGGTCTGTAGAATTTAAATTACAAGACTCTTGGGTAAAGATGATGTCTAATACAACATTCTGAATTGCATCTAGCAATTGTTATTGCTCAATAAATATTATGACAGTAATACTTGGAGGGCGAGGATGACTGCAGCTTAGACAAAACTGTCACCAGTTGTGTGGAAATTAGCTTCAACTGCTGACATATTTCTAGCTGACACTCAAGTAGTGAGCCTGTTCAGCTACTCATCATATGCCATTGTCTTTGCTTCTCAGAATGGTTTACTAGTGTGGGGACCAGAGTTCTGTAAGAGCTATGACTTTATGGATTGTATATAGTTCTTGCTATCTACTCAAATGAGTAGGGGAGGTGGATGGTAAGAAAAGAAAACTCTAGTCGTGTTTTCAACCATCCACATCCTCTTCTCTGTTTATTCATTTGAGATAATGCTAGAAAGTGCAGTGAATTCAAATTGGGATATGCCTGGGATGCCATACGAAAAGGAATCCAATTTTATGCTGTGAACAGTTAGGTAGCTATTAATTGTTACCTGTTTGAGAGAAGTTAGGGCCACTTGGGAACGCCTTCCTGGATATTGGCAGTATGGGAAACATAGCAGAAACCAAGTGCCTCTGCGCAGTGTGTTGCCATGAACTAATGTGCAACCCAAGAGGAAGGTCTGGTTTAAAAGCGAAAACAATTAATTCTGTTTTGGAAATGGTTGATTGTTTTAATCCTCAAGGAAATATTTCTGAAACCAAAATTTTGATTAAACCAAGTTTTGTGAAGCTTCACAGGCACTAATGTATGAATAATTTGAACTTCAACTGACCTCCTCTGTGCCGTGCCAGGAAGTACTATAATACATAATAAATTCTGTTAGGTGTTTTCAGCATCAGAGTCCATTAGCAATATTAACATGCCAGGCACTCTCTCTGACTCCCCAACATCCCCTCACACTCAGCAGGAATGGCTGTAGCTAAGATAATGGTTACTGATACGTTAAGAAGAAGAATATGTCCTCACGTTTGTGTTGATTTAGCCTTGTTGTTGTTAGATGCCATTGAGTCAGTTCTGACTTATAGAGATCCTGTATAGGGTTTCCAAGGAGCAGTTGGTGAGATTGAACTGGCAATCTGTGGTTAGCAGACCAGTGCTTATCGTACAGCGCCATATACTATTTCTATATATTTAAAGGATTTACTACTGGCTTATCTAAAAGCAACGAACCCTGGTGGCACAGTGGTTCAAATACCCAAAGGTCAGTGGTTCAAACCCATTAGCCACTCCATGGGAGAAAGGTGTGGCGGTTTTCTTCCATAAGGACTCACAGCCTTGGAAACCCTATGGAGCAGTTTTACTCTGTGCTATAGTGTCACTGGGGTGTCACAGTTGAAACGGACTCATTGGCAGTGGATGATCACTGTAGGTTGATTGACTCATTGGACTCATTGGCAGTGGATAGCTATAAGACTAGAAGGTGAGGGTTGTTACTTAATTTTCACCTGACAACTCTTTTGATAATCATCATTTTGATCTCAGTCAGGATGAGTTTAGATCACCGTCAATGGTGACATGGAACTCTGAAGGCTATTGGAAGATGAGCTATGCAGGAACTTGGATGAAGGGGTTTTCTGGGGATGAGCAGTATACCATTCCTCTTGAGATGCCTGTGTCAGCACCTTGAACCAGTCTTCTAAGATTTGTTGTTGTTGTTAAGTGCCATTGAGTCAGTTCAGGCTCACAACCACCCTGTATAGGGTTTCTGAGGAGCAGCTGTTGAGTTTGAACCACCAACCTTGCAGTTCATGCTGACGTTGCAGTCCAGTGCTTATCCTACAACACCACACAGTCAGATTATTTCCCAGTGACATTTTCTTTCTCCTCCTCATATTTCTAAAGTAGATGAAAAAGAGAGAGAGAGAGAGAGTGAGAGAGATTGGTAATCATTAAATATTTTTCATTACAGAATTTTCCTTCTGGATACTTAAAACCCAAGAGTAACTGTAGGATTTATTCATTCAGTCAACATTCTTTGCTTTCTGCATGTAATATTATGCACTGTGCCTGGTGGTGTTTGCCAGACACTTAGGTAGGATACAGGGGTGAACAAGATCTCTGCATTCATGGAACTTTAAAATCTATTGTTATTGTTATTTAAGTGCTGTTGAGTTGGTTCCAACCCATAATGACCCTGTATAGGGTTTCCAAGGAGAGGCCGGTGAGTTTGAATCACCAACCTTGAAGTTAGCAGTCCAGTGCTTATCCTACAGTGCCACGCCAGGACTCACTAAAATCGATTCATTGTTGTTGAGTGCCATCAAGTCGGTTTCAACTCATAGTGACTCTGTATAGGATGTCCAAGGCTTTAAATCTTTGCGGGAGCAGAAAGACTCATTTTTCTCCTGCAGAGCAGCTGGCAGGTTCAAATAGTGGACCTTGTGGTTCACAATTTAGTGGTTATTGTATGGAGCCACCATGCTCCCAAAATCTATTTAAGTGAAAGCAAATTATACACAAACAGATAAGATCACTTCAAATGATAAAGCTCACTGCTGTGGAGTTGATTCTGACTCCTAGTGACCCTTTAGGGCAGGGTAGAACTGCCCCACAGAGTGTTCAATGCTATAAATGTTACAAAAGCAAACGATCACATCCTTCTCCTTCCGAGCCATGGGTAGGTTTGAACTGCCAATCTTTCGGTTAGTGGCTGTCTTAGTTCTCCAGTGCTGCTATAACAGAAATTCCACAAGCATTTGTCTTTAACAAACAGAAATTTATACTCTTACAGTTTAAGAGGCTAGAGTCCAAATTCTAGAGGAAGGCTTTCTGTCTTTGTTGGCTCTGGAGAAATGTCCCTGTAGCCTCTGTGCATCTGTAGGCCCAGCATTCCTTGGAGATCTTCATGTATCTTGGCATCAATATTCCCCTAGATCTACAGCTTCACAGTGCAAGGATCACAGGTCAAAGGGCACATTCTATTCCTGGCTCTTCTTTCTTGGTGCTTGTTGTTTTTAAATGCCATCGAGTCGGTTCTGACCCATAGTGACCCTGTATAAGGTTTCTGAGGAGTGGCTGGTGAACTTGAATCGCTGACCTTGCGTTTTAAACCAACTTTGCAGTCCAGCGTTTATCCTATAGCGCTACACCAGGACTCCTTGTAATTTATAAATACACTAAGATTGTACAGCACTTAACCCACAGTGCCAAGGACTCCCTTGGTGCTAGTAGGTCCCTCCTCTCTCTGCTCATGTCTCTCTCATTTTATTTCGTGTAACATTAAAGGTGTTGCATACCACACCCTTGGTCCTCTGTCCTTCCATTAGATCAGGGCAGTAATGAGATGAAGGGAGGCTGTAGTATAAATTCTTCACAGCTGACCACAAGATCGGCCATTCGAACTCAACAAGAGAAAGACGAGGCTTCCGGCTTCTGTAAAGCTTTACAGTCTTGGAAACCCTATACAAAGTCACTAGGAGTTGGAACTGACTCGATGACACATTAAAAACAACAATGTCACCCTTAATCCTCTTATTGGTTTATCACATCAGATCACATTATGGGGATCATCACATAACTGCCAAACCACTGAGAATTATGGGCCAGCCAAGCTGACACATGTTTGGGGGCCACAATTCAATCTATGACAGTTGCCTAGCACGTTAACCTTGCATCAAATTGACAAGGGCTCCTTTTCAAATGGTAGACTGTAGGCTACATGGCTGCTTTTAATAGGGGTGTTCAGGTCTGGAATAACTGAGGAGGTGCATGAGCAAAGACCTGTATGACGTAAATACCTAGTCGTTGAAGGAAATATCAAAATCCCGGGAAATATACAGTTTAATCTAGTGATGTTGTTGTTGTTATGTGCCGTGGAGTCAGTTCCAACTCATAGTGACCCTGCACAGGGTTTCCGAGGCTGTAAATCTTTATGGGAGCAGAATGCCTGATCTTTCCCCCACAGAACAGCTGGTAGTTTCGAACTGCTGACCTTGCGACTCGCAGCCCGATTTGTAACCACAACACTACCAGAGCTCCTTATCTAGTGATAAGAGCAGTAATATGCATTAGGTTTAAAAGTAGAGCTAAAAAAAAAAAAAAAAGACTAAGGGAAAGAACCCATACTAAAGGGGGGTTGAGGGGATTCTTTGTTGATTATTGGGAGGTTGGGGATGGATGAGGGGAGAGAGGGAAAGTTGGAGCACAGGGCAGGGATTAGACACAGGATAGTTCGGGTGCTAGGGAGGGGGCAACATACAAGTAGGGAGAGGGTAATGGAAGAACAAAGCAGATGGGAGAACAATTAGACAGGTCTCAATGGGCTAAGCGAGACAGAGGTAAATAATGATATATGCACAACATGAGAACAACAGAGTTCTGGGATACAAAGATCGAGCCATTGTTGGAATGTGGAAAAGGGGGGAACAATATCAAGATGCTTGGCTGTCTTTTGAATCTTGGTTTTCCTTGCATTATATTATAAAATAGACACTGGAGGGGGAGAGAAAGGAATAGCAAAAAGCATCACCATAGAAAGCTTGTAGTCCATCTTCTGCCCATAACTGATTGGAATACCTAAAATGGGGCTTCAACACGCCCAGTGAAGGAGGCTTCCTGTGGAGTCTCTGCAATACATAAGACTACAGATGGAAGCCTGAACCACATCCAGATCTCCAGAGACGGGAAATTCCCACTTGAAAGGACAAGCAGATCAACCTGGAGTGGCTAGAAGAACAGAAGATACTTCTTGAAAGAAAGACCTACAGGAAAAATGTAAAACAACATGGGCAGAGCGACTGTTACTATAAGAACAAGCAGCATGCTTGCCCAGAAAACATCAAGGCAAGTGGTTGGGTCCCCTCAGAGAAAACCCCCTTCGAAGACTAAGGTCAATGGGAATACACGCTGTGATTGGTGAACATGCTCGATACCAATAAGGGGAAGTGAGGGAAAAACAGCAATGAAG
>NW_006408524.1:25294236-25319911 GCF_000296735.1 Chrysochloris asiatica
GCAGTAGCTCAAAAGAGGGAATGGGCCCTTGCAGCAAGAATCATTCCCACCCCTCCTACACACAGAGTGGACAGGGATGGGCAACTTGGACATTGGCTACCCAAAAAGGGGGGTGGGGGGCTACAAAGGCAAGAAGTGACTGGCTTACAAGCTTTCAAGAGGGAACCTAGAACCAGAGGGCCTGGAGAAAGGTAGAATCTCCAGTGAGTAGTATTCAGTCTGTCTAGGTGGCGCTGATGCAATGAAATCCAGATAGGTCTCTTGTAATACAATAATTGTGAATAATTGTTATCAGGACTGACTGTGAGGGTTGGAAATGTAAAGGTAGACATTTTATAGCAAGGAGGGGAGTGATTAACTTTTCAGTCTAGGAACAGAGGTCCCTGGGACCGGTAAGAGAGAGGAGCAGAGAGCGGGACCTTACCCAGAGAAGCAATGATGCCTGAAATGGACCCAAAGATGATGATGTGGAGCGATGGAGCAGCTGGAGACTTTAGATCTAGAGAGGGAGAGCGACTGTGTGCTGAAGACCTGAGGGGCACGGGGGAAGGATTGCATGGAGGGGATTGTAACCATGGCAATGAGACGATATACGATGGAATGAATGTAAAAGTAATATTCTCCCATGTAAACTATCACATAATTCACAGTAAATAATTAAAAAAAAAAAGTAGAGTTTTAAAAATCTACTATAAAATCTAGTAGAATTAGTTTTTAAACTCAGTGATTTTAAAAACTAGTTGCTAGAAAAGAATGGTTGGAGAGCTTTCTGCTAATATAGATGTAAAAACATAAACAACTACAAACTTATTTTCATGTCCTTAGGAGGGAAGGCCACCATTTGTCTGTCAGTCTGTTGTACTGTGGTGTCTTGCGTATTGCTATGATGCTGAAAGCTATGTCACTTGTATTTTAAATACCGGCAGGACCAACATGGTGGACAGGTTTCAGCTGAGCTCCAGACTAAAACAGACTAGGAAGAAGGAGAGGCAGACCACTTCCCAACGGTTAGCTACTGAAAACCTTTTGAATAGCAGTGGAGTATTATCTGATACATGCTGTAAGAAGAGCCCCTCAGGCTGGAAGTCGCTCAGACTATGACTGGGGAAAAGAGCTGCCTCCTCAACAAAGAGCTGACCATGATGATGAGAATGGAGCAAAACTTTCAGACCTTCATTTTACTGATGGGCACGACTCAAATGAGCAGAAACAGCTGGAAACATCCATTCATAATCAGAAGGTAGAATATACAAAGTATGAAACTTGGAAGCAGTAAAAAATGAACAGAACATATAAAGATCAATATCCTAGGCATTAATGAGCAGAAATGGATAGGTATTGGGCATCTGGATCAGACAATTATATGATTTACTATGCTGGGAATGGATGACAAATTGAAAAGGAATGATGTTGCATTCCTTGTCAAAAAGAGCATTTCAAGATCTATCTTAAGTACAATGTTGTCTGTGATAGAATAAAATCCATACGCCTACAAGGAACACCAGTTAATCGCACTGTTATACACACCAATTACTAAAGTCAATGATAATGAAATCGAATAATTCTACTAACTTCTTTAGTCTGAAATTGATCAAACATGAAATCAAGATGCATTGATAATTACTGGTGATTGGAATGAGAAAGTTGGAAACAAAGAAGAAGGATCAGTAGTTGGAAACTATATCAGTATATATAACTTGATAGAAATAGTGGGTAAAAGATCAGTACACAGAAACATTGTTGGAGATTGCATGATACAGTTTTTCAAGACCAGCAACATAAAAGGCGACTATACACATGGGCTGTAACAGATGTAATACACAGGAATGAAATTGACTACATCTGTGGGAAGAGATGATTGAGGAGCTCAATATCATCAATCAAAACAATTCCAGAAGCAGACTGTGGAACAGACCATGAGTTGCTCATATGCAAGCTCAGGTTGAAGCTAAAGAAAATTAAAACAAGTCCACGAGAGCCAAAATATGACCTTGAACATATTCCACCTGAAATGAGAGACCATCTCAAAAGAACAGGTTTGATGCATTAAGACACTAACGATCAAAGACCAGAAAAGTTCTGGGATGACATAAAAAACATCATATAGGAAGAAAGCAAAAGGTCATTAGGAAGACATGGAAAAAAAAAAGAAAAGACAAAAATGAATATCAGAAGAGAGTCTGAAACTTGCTCTTGAATGTAGAGAAGCTAAAGCAACAGGAAGAAATGAGGAAATAAAAGACCTGAACAGATTTCAAAAAAGGAGCAGACAAGGATGTTGAGAAGGAGACTTGCTACTAGATACCTTTTTATACTTTCTGGCCTTTGGAATACTAACTACCTATGCCCAATTTTAATTAAACACTACCTTAATAAAGATGTATTTAATTTAAAACTTTTAAAATGTGTTTTTTACCAGAAGTTCTCCAAAAATTAATTGATAATTTTATCATTGAGAACCCAACAATGTGAGAAACGCTACCATCTCAATTTACTAACAATAATATTCTCCCATGTAAACTATCACATAATTCACAATAAATAATTAAAAAAAAAATAAGTAGAGTTTTTAAAATCTACTATAAAATCTAGTAGGCAATACTAACAGAAACTTTAAAGCTTTTATATGGACTACTCTTCTCAGTGATATACAAAGCATTAAGCAAACTCACAAATAATCCTGAAGCTACGTAAAGGAAGCACTGAATGTCTAACATATAGTGAAGCAAGTAGAGTTAAAGAAAAGGAGATGTGGACAAGGTAAGAAAAGAAAGAAGCTGAGTTGGCATTCCAGTCTAGAATATCTAAAGACTAGGTGCATTATTACCCTCCATGTCTTATGAGGTGCACATCAGCATTGATTGGTTATAACTCAGAAAAGGTTGTCTACCTGGATATCCTCCGACATACCCCCAGCTGCCATTTCAAAACCAGACTTTGTTTTTTACTTTTCCATCTAGCGATAGACAGTGGAGTCTAATCCTAATAATAATGTCAGTTAGCATTTATTGACTGCTTATTTACTCATCTCTTATCAAGCGTATGTTTCAGGCTCAAGCTAAACACTTAAGAGGCCCTCATAGACCTAACCAGTTTCATCAGAAAGTCAACAACACTGATAATCTTAATTTTTCAAAACTGTATATTTTTAGTGGATTTATAAATTACAAGGAGTACTGGTGTGGCGCTGTAGGATAAACAATGGACCACAAAGTTGGTTTGAACCACAAGGTCGGTGGTTCAAACTCAATAGTTGTTCCTTGGAAACCGTATACAGGGTCACTATGAGTCAGAACCCACTTGATGGTACTTGACAATAGCAACAATGCTTACTCTCCACCACTCATCTATCAGTTTGTTGTACTGTGTTGGTTCATGTGTTGCTGTGATGCTGGAAACTCTGTCACTGGTATTTTAATTTGGAAGTAATCACTGTTCATGGTTTCTTGGTCTCCAAGTTCCCTGATGAATATATAAGCAAACATAATTGTAGATTCTAATTTCCTCTATTTTTTTTCACATTTTCCTGTACCTTAAGAAGATTTTTTTTTTTACAGAAATGGATTTCCTATGTATTTTTAAAAAAACTATCTGAATTAAATAGATGACTGTTGTTTTTGGTAATATTATAGGTGTGGTAGAATCTTAAGGGCAGATTAGGGGCCTAGAATTTGGAATTCTTTTCGTCTTTGAACATACATTAAAATAGCAACATAAGGGAATTTCATTTAATGTAGTTTGTGCTGCTAAAACAAAAACAAGACAAAAGAACAGCACCAAATGGTCAGGATACAGCTTGAAAATGTGTCCAATTTCAAAGTGCAGGTTTTGACAGCTGTGTGGCACTTAGAGCCTACGTCTCTAAGTCACTGTTGTTGGGTACTTTATAAAAGATGGGACATTTCAGGTTTGCATTTTGTCATTTCTAAAGTCTGATACCAACAGATAAGATCTAAACCCAGTTATTTTACAATCATAAAGGACTAGTAGTATAACACGATATACATTTGGTTGTAACAAAGTATCTCAACTCAAAGTGACTTAAGTGATAAGAAAATTTCTTGGCTAATGTAGCCTGAAGTCCAATGGTAGACCAGGCTTCTGGATTTATTGATGGAACAGTTCATTGATGTCCCAAGAACTTTCTGTTATTTTCACCCTTTCCTCTCTGCTATCAATTGTGATTATTTCATCTTCAGGTTCATTTCCTTCATGTTTAGACCTCCAGTAGATATTGAGGTAATTAATTCACTTTCCCAAATGGAGTCCTGGTATGGCACTGTAGGACAGGCACTGGACTACTAACCACAAGGTTGGCATTTCAAACCAACCAGCCACTCCTTGGAAACCCTATATAGGGTCACTATGAGTTGGAACTGTCTCAATGGGACTTAACTGTTGGGAGCAACTAAACCAAAGGTCTCAGTCTTGGGGGCAGTTTAACTAAAGGATTGCAATTAAACTGCTGTGGTCCAGAAAATCGGACTGCTCCAAAGTCAGGCTGCTCCCTGAGGAACTTGCAAAGCCTGCCTCAGGGAACAAGGAATTTACAAAGTCTTTCCTTGTATGCAGCCATGGCCTTCAGTTTAGTCTGCATAAACATCTAGCTGCCCTATCTCTGTTTCCCTAGCAACCACATTCTTTTGATAAAGTCCTGCTTACTCCATGCATCAACAACACTAGATGTTTTTCCACTCTTTTCCCTGACCCCAGCACTTTCCTTTGATATGTAATAAACATGCTGAATCCAGGTCTGTGTCACAGTATCTCCATCAGAGTGCTGTGTTCCACCTGGTCCCAACTTTACTTATTTCATTTTGTGTCTTGTGTTTTCCTTTTTTTCTAATCTCCTTTAGCCCCTACTTGGGTTTAATCTCTCCATGGGTCGTGGAATATAGCCATTGTTGGACATAGCACTCAACAACAAAAACTTTCCCAAACTGCAGTAGGAAAAGACCCCCAGAGAATATTTACACCAAGGAATTCTGGGGAACTTCTTCTTAGTTAAGACAGGGAAATGGACCCACCATATCGTGCTTGGTAAGGTAAATGTTCTTTGAGCTTCGGGAACAAAAATAAGTCTGAAGGGGCAAGATCAGGGCTGTTTGGTGAGTGGGGAAAGATTTCCCAAGGAAATTCTCATTAAGGCAGCCTTTGCTAGCCAAAAGAATGAGCAGATATACTGTCATGAGGGGGGTAGAAATTCCTTGGTACAGTTTTCTTGGCCTTTTTCTCATCAATGCTGTTTTCAATTTTCTTAAAATTTATTCCTGTGTCCTTTGAGAAAATCTATCAAGATTACTCCACTGGAATCTCCAACCCCACCCCACCCCCAATCTGCATAATCTTCTGACCTGACCCTTTCATCTTGAATTTAAATGACACAGCAGAACTCCTCCTCGGAAGCCACTATTTTGATTGGACCTTTTTTTTTTTTTTTTTTTTTAAGGCACCCTTTTGGAAACTAAAACAATGTATTACTGAAAGAACATGCCTGCAGCCATCCCTGACTGCAGAGATAGGGTTAAACGTTTGCTTGCAATAAGCCCACCTAGGCATGAACTGGAACCTAGTGTCCATTCTTAAATGAAAATAAAGAAATAAAGACAGATGCAGAAAGATCATGTATTTTTATGGTGATATAAAAAATAAACTAGTGACTGTCTTATGGATATTGGTTTCCCTTGACTACTATTATAAAATAGAAACTTAAGTCAGATAGAAAGGAATATCAGGAAACAGGATTATAGAAAGCTTGTAAGAATGTCTTCAGTCTATAAATGATTAGAATACCTAAAGGGAGTTCTAGAACTTGCCCAGTGAAATAAGCTTCTTGCAGAGCCTTTGTAGTAGATAGAACCATAGGTAGAATCCCAAAACCCATTCATAACTTTTTGAGGTAGGACAGTCCCATTTGAAAGGACATGCAGGCTAGCCTGGAGTAGCTAGAGGAACAGAAGATACTTCTTGAAAGAAAGATCAGCAGAAAAAAAACAAAAAAACAAAAACGGCAATCTGGCTACTACAAGAAAAAGCAAGTTGTTCACTGGGGAGCCATTAAGGCAAGCAATCAAGTCCCTTCAGGACAAACCCCCCTCCAAGACTGAAACTCAAAGGGAACACATGAGCAGATATGTAAGCTTGCTGTGACCACGTTCGTTGGTCTACTTGTGGGTGGAAGGAGGGGAAAGGCAGCAATGAAGATATGGGCTAAGTTCGACCACATTCAATAGATTCCTGTCGACCTTGAGATGAGAGAGGAAAAAAGGAAGGGCTGGTTGGTCTGAAGTGTGGTGAGACTTGAGGACTCCTGAGCCCATGGACAAGGACCTAGTCATGGAGGGCTAGAGCTGAGAGGGAAGTATCCAGCTGATATGAAGTGAGGGGAGATACCCAAGAATGCCCAAACTTGCAGATAGTACCCATCTGACCTAGCTTTGATGGCTTGATGATCAAAACTCAACTAGAGGAAGATAAAGAAATTTGATAAAGGAAGAAAATGTAAATTACTACAATTAGATTAACTTGATCTATACTTATGGATGTAGTAGCTCAAAATACCAACCGAGAGGGAAGGAGTCTTCACATCAAGTGTCAAACCTATCCTTTGTACTCAGGGTTGATAGGGACAGGAATCTTAGACGTTGGCTACCTAAAATGGGGGTGGGAGGACTATAAATTTATGGAGTGGCTGGCTTAGAAATTCTCCAGAGGGAGTTTAGTTTTAGAGTGTGTGGGGGGAGGTCGAATCCCCACTGAACAGTTTTCATCTTGTCCAGTTGGGTCTGGTGAAAGGAGATGGGGATAGTATTCAATTAGACTCAATAGTGAATACTTGTTATCATGACTAATTGCCATTGTCACAACTATAAAGGTAGAAGTCTTGTAACAAAAAATGGGGAGTAGTTAATCTTAAGTTCCAGGAACAGAGGGCCCTAGGACCATCAAGAGACAGCATGAACAGAATGTGGAACCCTAACCAGAGAAGCAGCAACACCAGAGATGGAGGCAGAGGTGAGGAGATCGAGTAGCTGAGGACTCTAGACTCATGGGAAGAGAAAGGCTGTTTGCAGATGGCCAGGAGGCTGGCTTCCAGAATGTGCCCTGTGGTTGTTTAAATGATGATATATTCCTTCATAGTTTTGTTTTATTTTTGTACATTAAAAAAAGGGGGGAGGTTCTTGCTAAAAGAAACAATCTATGATGGATTTGGAGGGAGGAGGAAATGATACATGTACTAGAGGGTAGAGATGCATTGACATGGGTGACAGGGCAGGCAATATACAACCAGAGGGAGGTTGACAGAGGGGTTGGCAAGAAACACAGGGAAGAATGCAGTGAATAAAGTGAATAGAGGTAAATGTTGTTAATTGTTGGTACATGGAAGGGATTGCAATCATGTAATGAAGCAAAGTATATGATTTGTTGAATGTAAAACTAATGGTCTGCTTTGTAAACCTTAACTCAATTCACTATAAAAAGTTAAAAAAAAAAAAAAATCTAGAAGTACCTATACCACTTGAATCTTCCTCTCTTATGCTTTACTAATTAACAGCATATTTGCTAATCCTTATACATTCTATTTTCTCAAACTCTTGAATCCAATCCTTTCCCTCTAACTCCACTGATGTTATTATTATTGTTTGCTGTCAAGTCAGTCTCTGACTCATGGTGAGTCCATGAAAAATGAAACAGAAAATGCTGGCCCAGACCTATACCATCCTCATGATCAATTGCAAATCAGCCTGTATTAATTAATCTTACCTTGATTTTTGTTGTTAGGTGCTATCGAGTTGGTTCTAACTTATAACAACCTTATATACAACAGAATACAACCCTAACCCAGTCCTGTGCTATCCTCACAATTGTCATCATATTTAAGCCCAATGTTGCAACTACCATGTCAATTCATCTCGATAGGGTCTTCCTCTTTTTCTATGACCTCCTGTTAAGCATAATGTCCTTTTCCAGAGATGCCTGATAACATCTCCAAAGTATGTGAGATGTAGTCTTGCCATACTCGCTTACAAGTTTTCAACTGTATTGTTTGTTCAGTCTCCTAACTGGATTTTGTGTCTCTTACCTACTGTCCTTCTCCACATAACTTCCAGGTGGATTGTCTCTTTGTAAAGCTAGTATCATATGAATCATAAATCATCTGTCAAAACATCTTAAATTCCTTAGCCAGACCTTCTAATGCCTCTGTTGCTGGTACTGTGTGCTGCTGAGTAGATTCCAAGTTAGAATGACCCTAAAAACAGAGGAGAGCTGTCCCGTAGACTTTCCTGGGCTATAAATCTTTATGGGCGTAGATTGTCATGTCTTTTGTCTGGAGGAGTCACTGGTGGGTTGAAACTGCTAAACACTTAACTGTTGTACCACTAGAACTCCTCAATGCCTCTGTGTTGTTGTTGTTGTTAAGTACTGTCAAGTCAACTCATAGTGACCCTGTGTAGGGTTTCCAAGGAGTGGCTGGTGAGTTTGAATCACTGACCTTGTGGTTCAAACTGACCTTGTGGTCCAGTGCATTATCCCACAGCACCACACCAGGACTCCTCAATGCCTCTATGATATAGTAAAAATTTATCTTTTTTTTTTTGGTCTTATCTCATACCTTTTCCTTGCACTAACTCTAGGCTTTTGTCAATTTTTGTCACTATATCATAAACAAGGACTCCTGTTGTGGCCTTGTAGGATCAGCACTGGGTTTCAAACCACAAGGTCGGCAGTCCTAACCCACCAGCTGATCCTTGGAAACCCTACACAGGATCATCATGGTTGGAACTGTCTCTTGAAGGCACGTAACAATAACAACAGCATCATAAATACACTGTGCTTAGTTATTTGTTAACACCCTTACCTTTTCCATAAAACACTCTGAAAGCAATATTTTCTTTCCAAAAGCTCCATAGAACTTTAATTTAATTTATCCAGTGGCACATATCTTAATCTACCTGTGTGCACATATTACAACTTTGTATCCTTCTCTAGTCTTATTTTTAATGTATGAGTGACCTTTTCAGTTTCTTCTCTAGATGAACTTTAGATTAGTTCTGCTTGTGTATTGGGTTCCAAGTCATCTGGAAGAGCTTACGAAGACAGGCAACAGAAAAGTCTCATGTCTCACCTGGTAGGCGGGTGATGTTTACTATTATCTGACTATATTGCAATCTCTTTTTATTGAATGCCTGCCATGTGCTAGGCATGAAAACTTAATCATCTTTCAGATGAGAAAACTGGTGCTTAGAGAGAGGAAGTAACTTGATTAAATTCCTTCATAAATCAGTATACAAAAGTTCTAGACTTGCTTGTTTTTTGTTTTTATTTTTCTCTCTCATTCCAAAGCCATGGTTGTTGTTGTTAAGTACCATGGAGTTGGTTCTGACTCATAGCAACCCTGAACAGGGTTTCTCAGGCTGTACATCTTTATGGGAGCAGAAAGCCTCATCTTTCTCTCGCAGAACAGCTGGTAGTTTTGTGGTTAGCAGCCCGATTTGTAACCACTATGCTACCAAAGCCATGGTGGACAGGGTTAAAGCTAAAAATAGAGATGGAAGCTAAAAGTCAGGCTCCGATTCCCTCCTCCAACCCCAACTCAACCAGACAAGGTCAGGTTCCCATCAGTTCATTTCATACATTACTCTTTTCTGACGGTAATTCTACCAGCAAGGAGCTCTGGTAGCATAGTGGTGACGAGTCAGGCTGCTAATCTCACAGTCAACAGTTCAAAACTACCAGCGGTTCCTCAGGAGAAAGATGAGGCTTTCTGCTCCTGTTAAGATTTATAGCTTCGGAAACCCTCTGCACGGTCGGTATGAGTCGGAACTGACTCCACGGCACATAACCACCACTACTTCTACCAGCAAAGTCACTTCAGACGACGAAAAGCTCAGTCTGCATAAGATACCTTGAATCCAGCCCCTCTCAAATCCTGCAGAAACCATCAGAAGTCACTAGGATTCTTAATGTTGTTAAATGCCATCGAGTCAGTTCTGACTCATAGTGACTCTGTATAGGGTTTCTGAGGGGCAGCTGGTGAGCTTGAACCCCTGACCTTGTGATTTAAACGGACCTTGCAGTCCAGCGCATTAACCCATAGCATTACACTCGGACTCCATATTTCCTGTTGTTGTTGTTGTTGTTGCTTAGTGCCATCGAGTCGGTTCTGACTCATAGCCATTCTGTACAGGGTTTCTAAGGAACAGCTGGTGAATTTAAACCACCGACCTTGCAGTTCAAATCGACTTTGCGGTCCAGTGCATTATTCCATAGCTCCACACCAGGACTCCTAGGATTCTTAGTTGTTGTTGTTGTTAAGTGCTGTCTAATCGGTTCTGACCCATAGCCATCTTGTATAGGGTTTCCGAAGAGCAGGTGGTGAGCTTGAACTGCCTTCAAATGATTTTGCAGTCTGGTGCATTATCTCACAGAGTCACACTAGGACTCCTGGATTCTTAGTAGTAGATGCATCAAAATAAGAGAATACAAGGCTGTTAAAGAAATAAGAAATTTCATGGGCTAAACAAAATTGATATGAAAGCTCAGCCTCTGTACTCTGTCTCTTCCTTGCTTTTTACACATTTATAAAACATAAGGATTATGTCTTTCCGTTTCAAAGTGCATTTTCTGGATTGTTATCTAAATATTCCCTCAAGTAACTAAAGCTATACTTTTTTAAAATTTATGTTTACCTAATATTTTCAAAGAGACACATTTCAGAAAACTATGAACATCAGTTGAGGAAATAAAATTTCAGTATTTTATGCTTGTTGTATTAAGTGCCATTGAGTCTGTTTTGACTCATAACAAATCCATGTAAGGCTTCCAAGGAGCATCTGGAGGGTTTGAACTGCCAACCTTGTGGTAACAGTACAGAGCTTATCCTAGAGTGCCACTAGAGAATTAAATTTAATAGGAATTGGATAACCTGGTTCTTTAGATATTACACAAGTCAGTTGAACAGGGTTACTATTTAGTTCAACATCCATTTTTCTTACTCAGAAGTGTCCCTGTATTGTAATCCTCTCTCCTAAGTCACTCTTGTGAGAGCCAAGTGTGAACAGGGGAGATAATGGCAGCCAGAAGGGACCACTTTTAGAACATTTGAGTGAGAACTATGGACACAGTTTGACCGCCCAAGGGACAGTTGTAAAGACAGTTTTGGCTATCGGATTTTTTTGGCAGAGTAGAGCTATAACTTCAGTTCTCATATAAACTTCATCTAGTTTCCCAGTACTCCCCGGAGTGACTGTCACAGCTGAGGTCAGGACTGACCTACATCTGAGGAGCTTTCTTTGTCTCTCAAGTAATAATACACAACTAGATACAATGGCTGCCTGGGTACCGCAGGGACATTGTGGTGAGATGTGAAGCTAAAGATAAAGAATTTCTCAGAATCTCTAAAATACAGGAATTGCATTGTTTTAAGCGAACTATGCCTTTTAACAGTGTATACGTTCATTAGTCTTTGTGATTGTTGGCTAATGAGTCCCAATTGATAGATACATCCCAAACTGGTCACAAACGTGACTTTTACTCTAAGTCAAAGAACAAATTATGTACATTAATAGGCTATATTTGACATTTACCAGGTTCTCAACATTCAAATATTTTCGAATCATTTTCTGTAGGTTTTACGTTTTAAACTAATTAGCCTGGGAGTAGGGGGCGTGGATAGATGCTGCTTTTACAATGTGTTGTTATTGTTGTTTTTAAGTGCCACCAAGTCAGTTCTGACTCATAGCAACCCTGTATAGGGTTTCTAAGGAGTGACTGGTGAGTTTGAGCAACTGACCTTGTGGTTGAAACCGACCTTGCTCTCTAGTACATTATCCCACAGTGCTGTACCAGGACTACAAGGTAGGAAGGTCTAAAGATCAGTTCCTAGCTCAACACGGAGTTACTCCTGAACACCTTGAAATCTCTTTATTTCTGTTTGTAGACAAAACTGGGAGATTAATACCTTGATCTCATAGGAAGTCTGTGACACTAAATTTGGAAAGGCAATGAGCAGCTTGAATAACAAACTTTTAAATGTAATTGTTTATAACTACGTTTATAGAACATTGGAGTGCTAATTAAAACAAACCATTTTCAGGACATTTTAGAAATATATTTTAAATTTTCGATTAATAATATTGGGGAAGGGGAAAGATGCTTCTACTTTTTGCTATATCCATTTGATATTTTTACATGAGAATATTTAACATTAAATGTTTTTAAAATTAAATAACTAAAACTATTGAATACAGCACCATATTAGAAATAGGAATGTTCTAAGGCTAAGTGAGGACTCCTGGTATGGTGCAATGGGTTAATGCACCAGACTGCAAAGCCGTTTGAACTTCAAGGTTGGCAGGCAGTTCAAGTTCACCAGCTGCTCCTCGGAAACCCTATACAGGGTTGTTATGGGTCAGAACTGACTCAACGGCACTTCACAACAACAACAACAAGGCTAAGTGAATCACTAATGTTTGATTTGCTTCGCAGAGCAATTGAAGACCCATCAGTTACATTATACCAGCTCAGTTCTTATTTTGGAGTCCTGGTGTGGCGCTATAGGATAAGCTCAAGAATACAAGGTTGGTTTGAATCACAAGGTTGGTGGTTCAAACACACCAGTCACTCCTTGGAAACCATATACAGAGTCACTATGAGTCTTAAGAACAATTCTAATTTTAGAATGATAATGGATTAGTGATTCTGTGCACCATGATAATAATTTCAATATTAACTGGAATATTATTTATTCTGAATATAATAGGTCAAACAATAATATCTATTAAAAAAAACACTTCCAAGAAACCTTAAATTTTCAGTGTCTTTCCATCTCAAATGTCTTTATCAAGTTTTACTGTATGCTAAGGCTAGGAAGCAACAAGACACGTACAACAAAATTGCTTCTAAATCTTTAGTGACGAGGTGGCAAGTAATTTTCCTGGTTTTAAACCATTCGGTATCCCCTTGTTCTATTCTACTGACTGCCTCTTGGTCTACCTACAGGTTCCTGATAAGCACAATGAAGTATTCTGGAATACCCATTCTTTGCAATGTTATCCATAGTTTGTTATGATTCACTAAGTTGATTGACTTTGCAGAGTCAATAAAGCACAAGTAAACATTACTCTGGTATTCTCTACTTTCAGTCAAGATCCATCTGACATCAGTGATGATATCACTTGTTCTACGTAGTCCTCTGAATCAGCTTGAGTTTCTCTGGTAGCTCCCTGTTGATGTACTGATGCAACTGTTTTTTAATTATCTTCTAGCAAAATTTTGCTTGTATGTGTTCAGTTATAATGATATTGTTCAATTATTTCCATCCACATTCCATTGGGTTACTTCTCTTTGGAATGGGTACAAATATGGATCTCTTCCGTTGATTTGGCAAGGAAGCAGCTTTCCAAATTTCTTGCCACAGACCAGTGAGCACTTGCAGTGCTTCATCGGTTTGTTGGAAGATTTCAGTTGGTATTCCAACATTTCCAAGAGCCTTGTTTTTAATCAATGCCTTCATTGTAGCTTGAATTTCTTCCTTCAGTACTATTGGTCCTTGATCATATGCTACTGCTTGAAAGGGTTGAATATGGACCAATTCTTTTTGGTATCATGACTCTGTAACTTCCATCTTCTTGTAACACTTTTTACATCATTCAATATTTTGCTCATAGAATCCTTTAATATTGCTTTTTTTTTTTTCTTCAGTTCCTTCAGCTTGAGAAATGCTGAGTGTGTTCTTCTGTTTTAATTTTATAGCTCCAGGTCTTTGCATATTTCATTATATTACTTTGTCTTCTTAAGCTGCCCTATGAAAATTTCTGTTCAGATCTTTTACTCCATTTCTTCCTTTCACTTTAGCTTCTTTACATCCAGAGCCAGTTTCAGAGTCTCTTTGGGCATTCATTTTGGTCTTTTCTTTCTTTCCTATCATTTTAATGATCTTTTACTTTCTTCATGTATGGTATTTTTTATATCATCCCATCACTCTTCTGGTCTTTTGTCATTAGTGTCTAATGCATCACATCTGTTCTTGAGATAATCTCGAGATAAAGGTGGGATATAGTCAAAATGATATTTTGGCTCTCATGGACATGTTTTAAATTTCTTCAACTCCAGTCTGAGTTTGCATATGAGCAAATGATGATCGGTTCCACAGTCTGCCCCTGGTCTTATTTTGGCTGGTGATATTGATCTTCTCCATTTTCTCTTCTCACAGATGTAGTCAATTTGATTCCTGCATATTCCACCTAGTAAAGTCCAGGAATATAGTTGCCTTTTATATTGTTTTAAAATGTTTAAAATCAGAAAAGGTGTGTGCCAGAATTGTATCCTTTCACCATATTTATCTCATCTGCACATTGAGTAAATAATCCAAATAAGTGGATTGTAAGAAGAAGAACATAACATCAGGATTGGAAAAAGACTCATTAACCATCTGCGATATGCAGATGACACAATCTTGCTTGCTAACGGTAAAGAGGATTAAAAATACTGAAGATGAGCCAAGACCACAGCCTTCAGTATGGATTTTATCTTAATGTAAAGAAAACAAAAGTCTTCTCAACTGGATCAATACATAGCATCATGATAAATGGAGAAAAGATTGAAGCTATTGAAGGCTTCATTTCACTTGAATCTACTATCAACACTCATGGAAGCAACAGTCAAGAAATCAAACAATATATTGCATTAGGCAAATCTTCTGCATAAGCCCTCTTTAAAGTGTTAAAGGGCAAAGATATCAGTTCGAGGTCTAAGGTGCACCTGACCCAAGTCATGGTGTTTTTAATCATCTCTGTGCATGTGAAAGCTAAACAATGAATAAGGAATACAGTAGAAGAATTGAGTTATAATGTTAGAGAAAAATATTAAAAGCACCAGAAGAACAAAGTAATCTGACTTGGAATGAGTGTAGTTAGAAGGCTCCTTAGAGATGAGGATGGCGAGACTTTGTCATACTTTGGGCATGTTATCAGGAGGGATCAGTCCCTGGAGAAGAACATCAAGCTTGGTAAAGTGGAGGGTCAATGAAAAAGAGGAAGACCACCCCAAGCAAGATGTATTGGTACAATGGTAGCAAAAATGGACTCAAATATAACAATAATTGTGAGGCTGGTGCAGCACACGGGCAGTGTTCCTTCTGTTGTACATTGGATCATTATGTATTGGAACTGACTGGATGGCTCCTAACAACAAATTAACCTTCCTAAACCTCTACTACGACAGGAAAAACTGGAAATGCTAGATGGAAGAATAACAGTAAAATAAAAGGCAACCTAAGAAAGGAAAAGTCTTAGAAATGTCAATTAAAAATGCATTCAATCCCTCAATATTTTCTTCTGAAATTACTTTAAATGAAAGATTCTGCTTTAACTTTAATTTTACTTAGGCCTAAATCATCTTCCACTGATAAACACTGGCCAAATTTTTCATATAAAAATTTTATGTTGACTTTTCTATTTTAAAATAAAGTTGTTTCTTGGTAAACACTATCTTGCTCAATTATTTCATACAATGAAGTCAAAATGCAAAGCTAGATTCTATTAAGAATATGCGATGGTTCAATTAAATTTCAGTTCAATTTATGATTAATACATTTTATTTTGTCATTCAGTTTGTTGACTAATTATCTGCTTTTAGCTACCAGTAAGTGCATTCTATACCCAGGCCCTTATAACATAAGCCATGTTAACAATACTAGTTGGTTTCCTGGCATCCTGGTTTGCTGCTATAGGATAAGCACTGGATTGCTAATCACAGGTACATCAAACCCACCAGCTGCTCCTTGGAAACTCTATGTAGGATGGCGATGAGTCAGAACTGACTCGACACGCCTTAACAACAACATTTGATCCCTTAAATGTTGCAAACCTATTTCTAGGCTTCTTGGCACACGTATGAAAAACAGTAGATCTGATTCGTTTTCCCATCATCTGAAGCTTGAAACAGATTGCTAATCTTCCCAGCTCAGGACATTTAATAATTAGAATTGTGAACAAAGATTTTATCATACCAAAAGAGAGAATCAGAGGAAATGCTTTTCTTTAACGTAAGAACACTCAACTAGGAGAACTGAGCAAATGTGCCAACGTAGATCTTGCCTGGCTGCTGCTATTCAGCAAGAAGAAACATCCTCAGTGTAGCAGAGTCTTCTAGTAATTTCCTAATGTCTGTTCCCCTTTTTTTCCAGACTAATAAAACTTTCAGCTGGGCATTGTTGTTTATTGTTAAGTGCCGTCAAGTCGGTTCCAACCCATAGTGACCCTATATACGGTTTCCAAGGAGTGGCTGGTGAGCTTGAACCACCAGCCTTGCAGTTCAAACTGACTTTGCAGTCTAGCACATTAGCCCACAGCACCACACCAAGACTCCTTTAGCTGGGCATAGGACCACCCTTAATAAACATTTCCGGTAAAGATTTACAGCAAACACTATTTATTTAAAATCTGATTTCAAAGCCTGGACTGTCTTTTTGTGTGTGTGGATTGTTGTTGTTATGTGCTGTGGAGTCGGTTCCAACTCATAGCAACCCTGTACAGGGTTTCCAAGGCTGTAAATCTTTACAGGAGCAGAAAGCCTCATGTTTCTCTCACGGAACAGCTGGTAATTCGAACTGCTGACCTAGACAGCATTGACTAACAACGACAACATTTAATCTGTATGCTGAGAAAATAATTAAAGAAGACAGTCTATATGAGGAATAATGTGGCATCAGGATTGGAGGAAGACTCATTAACAACCTGCAATATGCAGATGACACAACCTTGCTTGCTGAAAGCAAAGAGGACTTGAAGCACTTACTAATGAAGATCAAAGACTACCGCCTTCAGTACTGATTACACCTGAACATAGAGAAAACAAAAATCCTCACAACTGGTCTGTCTTGTCTCCGTTTACCATAATTTTATTTTTTTCTTGGATCCACAATCAACACCCATGGAAACAGCAGTCAAGAGATCAAATGACATCTTACATTGGGCAAATCTGCTGCAAAAACCCTCTCTGAAGTGTTAAAAAGGAAAAAATCTCTCTTTGAGGATGAAGATGCAACTGATCCAAACCACGATATTTTCAATCACCTTGCATGCAAAAGCTGGACAATGAATGAGGAATACCGACTACAAATCAATGCCTTTCAGTATGGTCTTGGTGAAGAATATGCCATATGCCCTGAACTGCCAGAAGAATGAACAACTAACTGTGTGGAGGAAGGAGTACAGCCAGAACGCTCTCTAGAAGCAATGATAGCAAGAACTTGTCCCTAGTACTTTGGACGTGTTATCCGGAAAGACCAATCCCTAGAGAAGTAGAGAGTCATCGAAAAACAGGAAGACTCAGTGAATGTCTTATATAGTTGCTGCTACAATGGATTAAAACAGCAACGACTGTGAGGATGTCACAGGACCAGGGAATGTGTCGTTCTGTTGTAGGTGGTAGAGTTGGAACTGCATTGGAACTGACTCAATGATACCTAACAAAACCATTGTTTATGGCACTTTTCTCAATCAAAGACTGATTCATAATTGGCATTTAAGATGGTGTTATTGTTGTTAGATGCCATCAGGTTGGCACCAACTCATAGCATCCTTATGCACAGCAGAATGAAACACTGCTTGATCCTGGGCCAACCTCACTACTGTTGCCACGCTTGAGTCCATTGATGCTGCCACTTGGCCAATCCATCTCACTGGGGTCTTCCTCTTTTTCTCTGACCCTCCACTTTACCAAACATGATATCCTTGTCCAGCGAGACGGAAGGAGTCTTCACATCAAGTATCAATGCTATCCCCTCTGTACACAGGGTAGATAGGGATGGGAAACTTAGACAATGGCTACCTAAAATGAGGGGGCAATAAAAGCATGAAGTGATTGGCTTACAAGGTCTCAAGGGGGAGTTTAGTTTAAGAGTGTTTGGGGGAAGAAAGAGTCCACATGGAATAGTTTTCATTTTGCATAGATGGGTCTGGTTAAAGGGATGGGGATAAGGTTCTTATGATTCAATAGTGAGTAATTGTTATCATTACTACTGCGACTGTCACGATTGTAAAGGTAGAAGTTTTGTAACAAAAATGGGAAAGTAGTTAGTCTTATAGTTCAGAAACAAAGGACCCTAAGATCATCAGGGGAGAAGAGCAAAAGCAGAGTGCGATACCTTATCCAGAGAAGCAGCAACATCAAAGATGGAGGCAGAGATGGAGACATGGAAAGAGGGAGCAGCTGAGGATTCTAGATTCATGGGAAGAGAGGGACTAAGATATGGCAGCCTGGAGGCAGACTTGCAGAATGTGCCCTTTGGTGGTGTAAATAATTATATATGCCCAAGTGTCTAAAAAAAAACAAAAAACAAAAAACAAAGTTAAATGAATATAGAGAAATACTGTTAACAGATGGTACATGGAGAGGATTATAATCATGTAATGAAACAAGGCGTGTAATTTGTTGAATGTAAAACTGATGATCTGCCTTGTAAAATTTCACTCAATCCACAATAAAAACCTTAACAACAAAAAAGATAATAGAATTTTTCCATGAACTTTTGAAGCCCTCTTGTTATTTGTATAGAAACAATAAATGCTTCATCATAACGTTTTATGACTATGTGCATCAGTAAAAAGAAGAATTTTAATATGCTCTTCCATTTGGAAAAGGTGTTAGAGTGACAAGAAAAAAAAAAGATAGACTTTTGATTCAAGTTAATAATAAAATTATTTATGTATTTTAGGAGCAGATTTTCATTTACATGTTCCCAAACAACCATGTTGATCCCAGGCAGATAGAATGGCTGCTTCAATTGAATTTTATGATGTGCTTCTGAGTCCTGGTGTGGCATTGTAGGATAGTGCGCTGGACCACAAGGTCGGTGGTTCAAACTCACCAGCTGCTCCTTGGAAACCCTACACAGGGTCTCTATGAGTCGGAATGCACTCGATGGTACTTAACAACAATAACAAATATGTACATGGAGTCCCTGTGTAGTACTTCAGGATAACACACTGGACATCATGGTTTGTTTGAACAGCAAGGTTGGTGGTTCAAATATAGTAACTGCTCTTTGGAAACCGTATACAAGGTTGATGAGTTGGAACCGACTTGACAGCCCTTAACAATAACAACAAAAACAGCATTCATCTATTGATAGACAGTTGGGTTATAGTCCACCTTTTGGCTACTGAGAATAATGCTGCAGTAAACATTTACGTCTAATACCTGTTTGAGTCACTGTTTTCAATTGTATTGAATATGTTGTTGTTGTTAAGTACCGTTGAGGAAGTTCCAACTCATAGAGACCCTATATAGGGTTTCTGAGGAGCGGTTGATGCGTTTGTACCACTGACCTTGTGGTTAGAAGTCCAGTGCTTATCCTGCCACACCAGGACCAGGAGTGAGATTATTGGATTTATGGTAATTCTGTGTTTGTTTTTTTCAGAACTGTCAAACTGTCTTGCACAGTGGCTGTACCATTTTATAAAATACTCTCACCAGTAAGGCACGGGGACTCCAATTTCTCTACATCCTCATTAACTCTTGTTAATTTACTTGAAAAAAAAATTACAGTCATTTTAGTGGGTATGTAGTGTTGCCTCATTATGGTTTTGATTTTGTATTTCTCTAATGACTAATGATGCTGAGCATTTTTTATGTACTTATTGGCCATATTTATATCTTTACTTTTGGAAATAGCCTTTATTTTAGGCTAATTTGAGACTTACAAGAAAGTTGCAAAGATGGTATAGAAAGTTTCCCAGTTTCCTATATTGTTTATCTTTGGAGTAATGTCTAATCAAGTTTTTTCCCCCACATTTTAATAGAGTTGTTTATTGTTTTAGTGTTAAGTTGTAGAAGGTCTTCATATATTCTGGGTATTACTTATCAGATAAATGTTCAAAAGCAAAGATGTCACTTTGAAGATGTGCTGAACCCATGCTATGGCTTTTTCACTTGCCTTATATGCCTGGGAAAGATGGAGAGAGAATAAGGAAGACTGAAGAAGAAATCAATGCCTTTGAATTATTTTGGTGAAGAGTGTTAACTGTACCACAGACTGCCAGAAGAATGAAAACATTTGTCCTGGAACAATTATAGCCAAGCATATGCGCCTCGAAAGCAAGAATGGCAAGAACTTGACTCACGTACTTTGGGCATATTGTCAGGAGGGGCCAATCCCTGGAGAAGGACATCATGCCTGGTAAAGTAGCACACACACTCACACACACATACACACACAAACCCCCAATTGAACCCATTGTCGTCAAGTCCATTCCAACACATACAGTTCTAGATAGGGTTTCCAAGGTTACACATCTTTACTGGAGGTAGGTAGCAGAAAGCGTCATCTTTCTCCAACATAGTGGCTGGTGGTTTTGAACTGCGAACCTGTGGTTGGCAGTCCAGAGGTTATTTTACAGCACCACCAGGATTCTTGGGTAGAGAGTCAGCCAAAAAGAGGAAGCTCCTCAATGAAAGGGATTGACATAGTGCCTGTAAACACAGGGACCATTGTGAGAATGGCACAGGGCTGGGCAGATTTTCATTCTATTGCACAAGGGGTTGCTATGAGTTGGAATCGATGGCACTTAAGAACAAGAATCACAACATAAAGTGTATAAGTGTTATTCCCATTCTATGGCACAAGTTTTTACTTTTAATAAAATCCAATTAATCTATGATTTCATTGTCATATTTAATAATTCATTAATAAAGCCAAGGTTATGAATATTTGCCTTATGTTTTTGTTTAAAAGTTTTGTTTAAAAGCTTTTGAATTTAGGCCACCGATCCATTTTGAGTTACATTTTGTATATGGTAGTATCTAACTTTTTTCTTTTGCATGTGGCTATCCAATCTTCCCAACACCATTAACTGAGGTTCTTTCCTCATAGTTGAAAATCAACTGACTACAGAAAAGAGGATTTATTTCTGGGCTTTCCATTTCATGTCATTGGTTTGTATGTGTCATCTTAAACAAATTCTACAGTGTTTTGAAAACTGCAGTTTGGAGTAAGATTTGAAATTGAGCATCAATCTCCTCTTTTTTGAGATTGTTTTGGCTATTTTGGTGGTGGCGGCTGTGTGCCGTGGAGTCGGTTCCGACTCATAGGGGCTCTGAACAAGGTTTCCGAGACTGTAAATCTTTATGAGAGCAGAACGACTCATCTTCCTCCTGTGGAACAGCTGGTAGTTTCAAACTGCTGACCTTGCAGTTTGTAGCCCGATTCATAACCACTATACTACCAGAGCTCTGTTACGTTATATGTCCCCCAAAATGTTCCGTGGATTTTAAAATGTATTTTTATATTTCTTGGGACAAAAAAGACCATTGGGATTTTGAGAGGGATTGCTTTAGGTGGTACTGTCATCTTAACCATATGAACTCTTCCAATCCATGTACATGTGGGGGCTTTCCCTTCGAAATCTTCTTTATTTCAGCAATGTTTTCTACAAGTCCTGCACCTCCTTGGTTAAATTTACTCCTGAATATGTTATTCTTTTTGTAATTCTGTTGTAAATAATGTTTTTTTCTTAACTTCCTCTTCAGATTGGTTCACTGATTTTGTAACCGGCAACTCTTCTGAATTCATCTGCTGTTAACAGTTTTTGTATAGATTCTTTCGTATTTTCTGCATATAAAATTATTATTTTACTTGAGAACGTTGCTGTGTGTTGTCAAGTTGGTCTGGACTCATAGCGATCCTAGACAGGATTTCTGAGGCTCTAAACCTCTATGTGAGTTGTTGTTGTTGTTAAGTGCTGTTGAGTCGGTTCCGACTCATAGCGACCTTGTATAGGGTTTCTGAGGAGCAGCTGGTGAGTTCGAACTATCAACCTTGCAGTTCAAACCAATCTTGTGGTCCAGTACTTTTCCAATAGTGCCATACCAGAACTCCAACTAGCGAATGCAGGTACTTAATTCCATGATTATTATTATTGCTTTCCTTTTTATCCCCTCTCCTGTTACAATTGTTGTTTGAATCCATTGCTACTGCCACAATGTCAATCCATCTCATTGGGAGTCTTCCTCTTTTACGCTGACCCTCCACTCAGCCAAGAATGATGTCCTTCTCCAGGGGCTGGTCCCTCCTGACAATATGTCCAAAGTATGAGAGGCGAAGTCTCGCCATCCTTGCCTCTAAGAAGCATTCTGGCTGTATCCCTTCCAACGCAGATCTATTTGTTCTCCTGGCAGTCCATGGTACTTTTAATATTCTCCTCCAATACTGTAACTCAAATGCACTACAGCGGGATTCACTAATTTTAACATAAGAGCTAGAGTTCTCATTTGGCTCTTTAAGAGAGCCAAATGACTTTTCTGGTGTGTCTAGAAATCACTGGGAGGCATACTCCACTTGCTTACAGTACGATGACAAGTGTTCTTCATTTTTGGTCACTGCAGTCAAGGCTGTTTGTACTTAAGTGAACTTACATCTAGTTTTTACAGATTGTTTTTATTTCAACCAAAGTTGAGAGAAGAAAAAATATCAAAAATTATATGAGGAGTAGGGGAGGGGATGGAGGAATTTCTAAGTATAATATTATACAATGCAAAGTACAGGAAAATATAAAAGGCAATGCTTAAGGTCTTGGAGAAAATTAAGACCAGGTTTTGTTTTGTTTTGTGGGGGAGGTTATTTTTTCTTGGTTGCCTAATAGTGAGACACTATTAAAAACAAAATTAGTTGAGCCTTCACATTTTTATTTAATTTCACCTTTTTTTTTTTTTTTTTTACAGTAGTCATTTGTAAAACACTAGTGTTTAATATTGACAACTTTGAAAGTCACTGGAAAAAAATTAAATGGCAATTTAATGTTAACAGCTGCTTATGGCTACCAAATCCATCAAAGCCCATCATGAATATATTAAGCACAAACCCAGTGAATTACTGAAGACAGCTTGGTATTTTAAAATTGCCTACTGAGAATAGATGTATTATAATAATAGAGAAGACTCTGATCACAATTTACTATTTGTTTTTAAATATGGAAAGAAAACCAGACCTGTTTCTAATTAATGTTGTAGAACCTCTGCTAACTTAGTTATAAAATGATCATTAGGAGTAGATTAAAAAAAATCATGTTTCATCTAAACTAATGTTTTGTTTAATAGTTATAATAGAAAAAATAAAATTCCTGTAATAAAACTAATTCATATGGGTAAGGACAGAGAAAATTCAGTGAATGGTTAATCTTGAGCCAATTATGATTCAGAGACTAAATGTAAATACTCCAAATTTTAGTTAATAGCGCAGTCAAGTTCTTCATTTTGGTTCTTTTAGAAGACTATCTTCTCTCTCAATGTTAAGAATTCATTGGAGATTATTCATTTTTTAAAAAAAGTACAGGGCTCACAGTGTAAAATGTGCTTACAAACATGTAGTCTGCTCTCCCCCAAAATGTTTTCACTTCAAAACACTCTCTCAATGATCCTCTGCCAAAGTCACAGTGAGCTCATCTAGATATTAAAAGACTTGGTTTTTAAACCAATCTAGAATAAAGTGCAAAGGAAGATGGTCAGCCACCCACTTTCTTGACTCCCTAGTTGGTAGAATCTCAGGAGGGTGCAGGTCAGGGTTACCATTGGGGGAGATTTAAATGGTATCACTGACGTAACATACTATCATTTATTAAGCTCAAGGCAAACTGTCTTTATTATGAGACAGAAATAAAATGGAATCTTCATGGTCACTCAACAGGACCTTTGAGGTAGGAACTAGAGATTCTGATGAAAAAATAAGATAAAGTTAAGAGTCAAAGTTCTTATGTTTATATTTCTGCCTCAGCAAACCATAGTAAAAAAAACAAAAACAAACCAAAGTTCATAGGGAATGCATATCATTAAAAAATTACACATGGATTTAAAAAAAAAAAAATTTGCACCAAAGTAAATGCATACTAACTTGTTTTAAGGAGCTCTGGTAGCGTAGTGGTTACGAATCAGGCAGCTAATCTCACCGTCTGTTGTTTGAAACTATCAGTTATTACCCGGGAGAAAGATGAGGCTTTCTGCTCCCGTAAAGATTTACAGCCTTAGAAACCGTGTACAGGGTTGCTATGAGTCAGAACTGACTCCATGGTACATATTATTAATAACTAACTTGTTTTAATGTGTCTAAATAGGATTTAGTTTGAGGCACAAAGGAGGCTAAGACATCAGTTTGAAAAGAACTCCTATCAAAGTAACATAAATTCTGCTAAAATTGAAGCGAGAACAAACATCAAATTTATGGGGAAGCTTGGATGGAAGAATGATGTTATCGCTGATGCTTTGTGAGAAGTTTATGGAGACAATGCCCCAAATTAGCACCTTACAAATGGATAACTTGTTTAAAGGGACAAGATAATGTTGAAAATGAAGCCTACAGCAGTAGACCAGTCACATCAATTTGTGATAAAGCCATACTGCTCATTCCCTAACTGAAGAGGTCCAATGATTAATAGTGAAGCAGAAGCCAAGACCATAGATATTTCAACTAGTTCAGCTTGCACAATTTTGACTGAAAAAATAAAGTTGAGCACATTTTCTGCTCAATGTGCTGTGCCCAGATCAGTTGCAGATAAGATCAGAGCTTTCAGTGGAACTTTTAAACAAGTGGGATCAAGATCCTGAAACATTGCTTGGAAGAAGTGTAACAGGAGATGGATCATTGGCTTTACCAGTACAACCCTGAAGGCAAAGCACAATCAAAGCAAGAGGTGGAGGTGGTCCAGTCAAAGCTAAAGTGGATCAGTCAAAGGCCACAGTAACAGCTTTTTGGGATGCTCAAGACATTTTGCTTGTTGACTTTCTGGAGGGCCAAACCATAACGTCTGCTTATTATGAGAGTGTTCTAAGAAAGGGAACCAAAGATTTAGCAGAAAAAAACCTGGAAAAGCTTCATCAGAGAGGTCATCTCTACCACAAAAATTCTCCTGCTCATTCCTCTTATCAAATGGACAATTTTGTAAGAGTTTTAATGGGAAATCGTTAGATATCCACTTTATAGTTCTGATGTGACTCCTTTGTGTTCCTTTTTGTTTGAGGACTAAGGTATACCTGATTCAAGCCATGATACTCTCAATGATCTCAATGGACAGGAAAGCCATACAATGAATTAAGAAGTTGGGAGAAGAATTGATGCATAGAATATTGAATATTAGCCAAGTGGCAGCATCGATGGACTCAAGCGTGGCAACAGTAGTGAGGTTGGTCCATGATCGGGCAGTGTTTCTTTCTGCTGTGCATAAGGTCACTATGGGTCAGTACTGACTCGATGGCACCTGACAACAACAACAACAACTAGAAGAATGGCTAAAACTGTTTTGGAAGAAGTATGGCCAGATTACATCTTGGAAGCTATGATGGTGAAACTTCATCTCTTGCACTTTGGACATGTTTTCAGGAAGGACTATTCCCTGGGAAAGGAAATCATGCTTGGTAAAGTGGAGGGTCAGTGAAAAAGAGAAAGACCCTCAATGAAATGGACTGACACAGTGGCAGCAAAAATGGGCTTAAATATAACTGCAACTGTGAAAATGGTGTAGGCTAAGGTAGTATTTTGTTTTATTGTTCTTTGCCGGGGTCTGACCTCGACATAGTTGTCACGCATGTTTGGTTCACGAGGAGGGGAGATCCAGTGGCGACAGGGATAGCGAAAGAATACACAGACAAACAGAAGAAGGGAGACAATGAGGCACCCCAAAGC
>NW_006408524.1:25320411-25380704 GCF_000296735.1 Chrysochloris asiatica
CCTTGCAACCTTTAGTCTCGGCTTTAGGAAAATATCACATTTATCTGTGGATTTTCAAAGGCTCCAGTGTATTAATTTAATATATATACCTGAATATTAAGATGAAAGCAATTTTCCATTAACTGCCAGTGGCCTCATTTGTTACACTCAGCCCTAGAAGGCCTCGAACCTCTGACTAGTCTTACACGGTCTGCAACAGTTCTTAGGGTTTACTATGAGTCACAATCAAATTGACAGCACCTACAACAACAAAAGGAGCTCTGGTAGCGTAGTGGTTACGAATCGGGCTGCGAACCTTAAGGTCAGCGGTTCGAAGTTTCGAACCAGCCGCTCCGCGGGAGAAAGATGAGGCTTTCTACTCCCGTAAAGATTTACACCCTCGGAAACCCTGTACAGGGTCGCTATGGGTCGGACCCGACTCAATGGCACTTAACAACAACAACAACAATAACAACAAAATCTCAAAAATCCTTTAAAGGGCACCCATTTTTGTTCAGCTAATAATGCAAAAATGGCTGCATTGACCTGGTTAAATTCACATTCCCAGGACCTTCAGTTCTTTGTTGTTTTTGTTAAGTGCTGTCGAGTCGGTTCTGACCCATAGTGACCCTGCACAGGGTTTCTGAGGAGCAGCTGGTGAGCTTGAAATGTCAACCTGGCTGTTCAAATGGCTTTGCAATCTGGCGCATTAATCCACGGTGCTGGTAAATGGCTGGTATGATTGCTTACAAAAGTATCTTATCTTGAGAAATACAGTTTATATTTTTTACATATGTGTTTTATTTCATTCTTCCACAGTGCCATACTAGGACTCCATAACTGGATACAAATGAGCAAAAGATTATATTTGGGCATTGTATTGGTTGGTTATCTATTGCTGCATAACAATATTTAGCAGTTTCTAATGGTCAGGAATCCATTGAAGTTCTTTTTGAAATTCTCTCATAGTTCACATGCAGAGGAAGGTGTGTGCATTAAATCCTAAATAAAAGAGGAACCGAGGACTCTGGCCAACCACCAAGTGGGTGAACCTTTTTTAAAGCATGTCCTCTAGCCATGGTCAAGACTTTAGATGACTAGAGCCCGAATCTATTGCTTGATTGCAACCTCATGAGACCCTGAGCCAGAATCAGCCAGCTAACCTGCTCATGGATTCCTGGCCATTAGAAACTGCTCAATTTTGTTGTGTAGCAATAGATAACCAATATAATGCCCAAATATAATTTTTTGCTCATTTATATTTGATTAAACCTTAGCTTTTGGACAAATATTTATTCAGCTCTCCTAAGGTGCTATGGAGTCCTTGTGTGGTGCTGCGGGTTAATGCACTGGACTGCAAGGTTGATTTCAACTGCAAAGTTGGCGATTCAAGCCTCTTGGAAACCCTATACAAGATTGTTATGAGTCAGAATTGCTGAAATGTCAACAGCACTTAACAATAACCACAACAAGGCACTATAGGATCAGCACTGGACTGCAAACCACAAAGTCAGCAGTTCAAACCCACCAGCTGCTCCTCAGAAACCGTATGCAGTGTCTCTATGACTCAGAACCAACTTGGTGGCACTTTAGCAACAAAAAACTAATTTTGAAGGGCACAAAGGATTAATTTCAGTTATGGAGTCCTGGTGTGGCACTGTAGAATAAAGCACTGGACTACAAGGTTGGTTTGAACCACGAAGTTGGCGGTTCAAACTCAGCAGCCACTCCTTGGAAACCTATACAGGGTCGCTATGAGTTGGCACCAACTCAACAGCACTTGACAATATCAGCATAGGTATATATAAGGAGCCCTAGTAGAATAGTGTATTATGAGCTGAACTGCTAACCACAAGGTCAGTAGTTCGAATCTACCAATCACTGTGCTGGAGAAAGATGAGGCTTTTTGCTCCTGTAAAGCTTTATAGCCTCAGAAACTCTTTACAGCGTCTCTCTGAGTCAGAACGGACTCCATGGCACACAACCATCCCCACCCCCACCATAGTCATATATATTCTTCTTTGAAATGGAGGATCTGCTTTTGAAAAGACAAAACATGAGATTTTCCTAGGGTTCAGTTTCTTCTTCGCAGAATGGTAAGGGGACTGCTACCTCTCAGTTTGAAATTTAAAGGTTCTTTTATTACTATTTCTATTGTTAAAATGACTAGTTTAAAGATCATAAAGTATGATTCAATTTCCTTCTCAGTGTTTGCTAAAAAACATTTGAAAACAAGAGAAATAAACATGTTTTTTTTAGCTTCTCGTTATTTCTTTTTCTGTCTCATAATCAATTTCAGTAATTTTATCATAAACAGTAAAACTGATAGAGTATAGAAAACATTGCCCAAGTGAATCCATCATGAACCTGTATCTGAGAATGATTTCCTAAAAAAGGGAAATGTGTTCCATACTTTTTAGTCCATTTTCTGTTATTGCCTTTTTTATTTGGCCTACTAGATGCAATATATTTTAAGGCAATCTTAATAGTTTCCTGTCTCTCCCTAACAAGGAAGACTTGTCATAATGAGCAGTGTAGACACTGGCCATTTGATCCACTACAGAAAGCTGTCTGCTTGATACAAGAGTAAATCACCTCAATTCCTTTTGTGAAATGAGTAGAGCATAAATAAATAAATGAGACACAGACAAAAAAAAAAAAAAAAAAAAAATCCAGTCAGTTGTACCTGAAGGAAACAAAGGATAGGAGCATTTGGAGACCTGGTTTAACACAAAATGTGGTAAGACAAGGAGAATTATATGTGAGAACTGTAAGGGAAGAAGAACCTTCACTGCTAGAAAATTCCCATGAAACAGATTCTGCCTTCTTCAAGAAGGAAACGAATTCTGAAGTTTAAGACTAACAGTTCTCTATTTTATTAAGTTGGGGCACGTGTATTGTAAAATGACTATTCACTTTTATCTGCACTAGAAATTTTTTTTAAATTTTCAGGACTCTTTCTAAAATTCATCACATTAAAAAATGTGAGCACTCCAGAGTTTCATTTGAGGAATGGATTTATTTTGGAAACATCTTTTGCCATTGTTATTTTGCATGTTTTTCTCCATCCGCTCCTCCTCAGAAACCCTACACAGGGTTGCTCTTAATTGGAACTGACGAGCAGCACCTAACAACAACAACTTAAGTTGTAAAAATTTTCTCTTTTTTTTTTTTTTTGTTTTTAGAAGCAAGAAATGTTCACATTTTTCCTTTTACAATTAGTTTGCTATTTAAGAGAATTATACAAACATGTCATGTTGTATTTGATGATTTTTTTTTTTTTTTTTTACTTGTATAGCCTGAAAGGAGCTCTGGTAGCGTAGTGGTTACGACTCGGGCTGTGAACCGCAAGGTCAGCAGTTCGAAACTACCAGCCGCTCCGCCGGAGAAAGATGAGACTTTCTACTCCCGTAAAGATTTACACCCTCGGAAACCCTGTACAGGGTCGCTATGGGTCGGACCCGACTCAACGGCACTTAACAACAACAACAAGTATAGCCTGAAATTTTTTGATGCATAGAGCTATTTATTGTTTTATATCCAGTTTAGGGTTCTAGCTGGGGATGAATGCTAAATTACAACAAGATCCGTGCCTTTAGGAGATAAGAGGTAATCAAGTGGTTCTTTAAAATTAAATTTCAAGATGTCTTGCATTGTTGTTGTGTGCCATCGAGTCGTTTCTGACTCATAGCAACTGTGCATGGGGTTTCCAAGAAGCGGCTGGTGAGTTTGAACTGTCGACCTTGTGGTCCTTTATCCCATAGTGCCACACCAGGGCTGTAAGTCGCCTTAGTAAATGTACTGAATCCGCATCTTTGGGGATGAGACTTGAGAAACTGCAAAGTAGTAGGTCTTCTCTGACTCTAATGCAAATTTAAGTTTTATGGTTTGCTGACCCTATGCACAGAGGCACATAATGTTGGCCAGACCTGCACCATCCTCATGATCCATCATGGATTGCACTTGTTTGATTTGCAATGTTTTCATTAGCTGATTTTCAGAACTAGATCGAAAGGCTTTTCTTTCTAGTCTGTCTTATCTGGAAGCTCCACTGAAACCTATTTAGTATCATAGCAACATGTGCACTTCCCCTAATAGATGGTGTCAGTCAGGCATAAGGCCAGGGATCAAACTGGGTCTCCTAAATGGAGGGTGAGAATTCTACCACAGAATTACTATTCTCCCAAACTAAAGTTTGTTGTTGTGGTGCGCACAGTCTAGTGTATTCCAATTCATAGCAACTCTATAGGACAGAATAGATTTCCAACTCAATGGGACTTAACACCAACAATCTCTACTTGAGCACATCACCAGCACAGGACCACCAACATTTCTGTTAGCAGTGGAGCACTTAACCATTGGGTCACCAGAGCGAATTAAGTCTGCGGTTGCTGTTAAGTGCCATGGAGTCGATTCCGATCCATAGTGACCCTGTAGAGGGTTTCCAAGGAGCAGGTGGTGAGCTTGAACTACCAACCGACCTTGTAGTTCAGACGACTTTGCTGTCTGACACATTAGCCCACAGTGCCACAAGGACCATGAATCTAGTGATAGCTGTGGGGTAGAGGATTAAACGATTTACCTTGAAATAGCAGCCACCATACAATGTTCAAGATACAATACTAATATTTTGGGAAGATCCACTATCTGTATCTGACTTTTGTGTGAGATTTTGAAGACTGGTGTGTCTTGTAAAGTAGAGCTGAGGGCCAGGGAGTACAATCCCAGTGACGACTGTTGTCATCATGTTTTTTATCAAGACAAAGGTGGTTAAGTGCCATTGAGTTGGACTGAATAATAGTGACCCTGTGTAGGGTTTCTGAGGAGCAGCGGGTGGGTTGGAAATGCCGACCTTGTTGTTTGCAGTCCAGAGCTGGTTGTATAGCACCACACCATCAAGGAGTCCATCAAGACATACAGTGCATACTCATTGCCCCAGGAGACTTCCTCTGTCAGTCTGTATTCTGTTTTCTTCTGTAGCTCTGCTGTCTCCATTTTCCTTGATGACAAATAGGGTTACACCCTAGGCTTTGGGTGATTTTAACTAAAATCTTGAACTTGAACACACTATCTACATGTGTGGCACTGTGGGTTAATGCGCCAGACTGCAAAGCCCTTTGAACTGCAAGGTCGGCGGTTCAAGCTCACCAGCTGCTCCTCTGAAAACCTATGCAGGGCTGCTATGGGTCAGAACTGATCCAACGGCAATTAACAACAACATCTATATAGGTGTGTGTGTGTGTTTAAAGGCGACAGAATGTATCTTTCTGTGTTTTAGAGAAAATTTGTAACTTTACAGATAGGAAACACTCAGTTTGACTAAATGATCAGGATGGAGTAAACACATTTTATAATGACTTCTTCCAGCCACCACCAGCAATATTTTTAATGTTTATAGATGAACAGTGGTGCCTACGTCGTTTTAGTCATCTTCTACGGCTTTTTTTTAACCCCCTCCGCAAACAGGGGGGTGTCTATAACATACCCCACTTCATTCGAGAGGTATGGGAGTTCATTCATTCCAAAACCCCAAACTAGGTATAAAAGTAATGTAAAACCAATCAGAAGGCTCTCCTGAGCAGCCCAAGACTGGCTTCTCCAGGACTGGCGGAAGTTAGGACTTTGCTGCATTCATTAAAACGGACAAAGAAGGCCCTAATCGTTTAGGGCCACAGAAAACTCATTGTGGTTTACCAGGCGAGAGGATTAAACCTCGGTAGGACTGATTTTTGGCCAGAGGTCTCGTAACCCGAAGAGTCCTAGTCATTACGGATATATTGTTTTCCAGGATGCTGGAAAAATTGCCAGTAGTTGTAGGAGTACCAGTACCCAAAATGGCGGTAAGGGGCTTCAACAGCGCCGAATCAGGTGACACAGTCCCAGTCAACTTGTTCCGCCTCCAGCTCCCCTACGTACTACTGGGCGTGGCTTGTCCAGACGCTCCTTTCTCTAATTCCTCTACCTGGAAAACTAGGGAAGACACATGCGCAGTTGTGCCCCTCAGGCCCTACCAGCCCACTCTCATCTTTCGCTCCGCCCCGATCTTCCGGGAGGGGCTGGGCCGAGAGTCCAGCTGCTGTTGGCTGGGGCTTCTGTGACTTCCTTGTTGTGAGTCCCGGCCCTTCAGTGTCCGGACTTGTAGCCTCGTTGTCCTTACCAGGACCGCTAGTCCGAGTCTAGGTCGCAGCTGCAGCACCACTCTGTCGGTTCCCCTTTCAGTATAGGTCCTTTCCACAAAGCCCCGCGCTCTCTAACATGCCCGATCCTAGCAGCACCTCCTCTTTCTACCCCCTCCCTGAGGAAATTAGGAACCTGTTGGCAGGTAAAGAGCGACAAAGGGGCGGGTATCGCTGCTGGGGCGGGGGCGAGTGCTAAGACGGCGAGTCGGTGGGGACAGAAGCGTTCAGAGTCCGTACCCTCTCTCTCTCTGCGCTTCGCATGTCCCTGCGATCCCAGCTCTTCTAGTCAGTGGGGGCGGGCAGGGAAGAGGGGTGTTTGGTCCAAGGAAGGGAGTGGGCGTGTGTGTTGAAATTTCGTGCGGGTGTAGGAGAGAAGCCCTTTTGATGTACTACACTAAAGAGATCAAGACAATTCTGTGTGTGTCGTGAAGACACTGTGTGTGTGTGTGTGTGTGTGTGTGTGTGTGTGTGTGTGTGAGAGAGAGAGAGAGAGAGAGAGAGACAGAGAGAGAGAGACAGAGAGAGAGACAGAGAGAGAAGAAAGAAAAGAAAGAAGGAATGGGAATGAATGCATCTAGGATATCTGGGAAGGGAACTGAAGTCAGTGGAGTGATCCTTGGGTGGCCTGCTAGTGAGGAGGAGGGTGTAGAGAAGTAAAGAGGGATGTCAAAGCCACAGGTGTTGGGTATTATGGGACGGTACAGAGAAGTTTGTCTTCTGCAGCTCACATTTTTGTTGAACATTCAGTGCATCCATATTTACGGTATTCGAAAAGGGCCTGATTCTCAAATAGCCACTTGTCTTCAGCTTCAGTAACATTAACACAGAAAAAAGGAAGGATGTGTTCAAGTTGTACTTCCTTTGTACACCATGAACGCACTTCATTTTTTGCATCCTCATCTTCCCCTTTTCAGTTTTACATTACTGTTTACAGGAATTTATTTTAGGAATTAAAGATGTGTGGTTCTTTAATGCTATTAATTTTCCATTACTGTTTATTTAGTGTACTGGAGATGCAGGTGGTATTTTCACTAGGGACCAATGATAAATTTATAGTTTGGGACATGGTTGAAAAAAACAAAAACAAAAAAACTTTCTTATCTATCCTGATGGTGTAAGAATTCTTACTATTAATCTGTCATGTATGTATAAGAATGCTGAAAACAAAATTTTGTATTATTTGTTTTTTCTAAAATATTGATCTTTCAGTGTTAATCACCAATAGCTGGGTTGAAAGAGTTTTTCTGTTGTCGTTATGTGCTGTTGAGTCTGTTCCCACTCATAGCGACACTGTATAGGGTTTCCAAGGAGCGGGTTTGAACCGCTAACCTTTTGGTTAGCAGTCCAGTGCATATCCTACAGCGCCACACCAGGACTCCATATAACTTACCTATTTTAACTGTTGAAAAAGCATTGCCATATAAGATGTGACATTTGAAATAGTTAAGTTACTTCTATAGCACTATGAGACCAAATATTCTAAGATGATGCTGGATCTTTTGGTGGTTAGCATTGTAAATATGATGGAGAAAATAAAACTAATAGTATTTGAATGTAGATTTAATATGTATATGAACATGACACAGTGTCATGGGTGCATTTGTGTGGACGAGTATTTCACTCTAAGAAATACTGGGTGTCATTAATGCGTGTCACTAAGGGAAATATTGAAAGAACTGTAAAAACTGACTTTAGGCTGCTTTTATTCCATCATATGAGAGTTTGACGTAAGTATGATCTGATTTTACTACAGCTGACCTGGAATTGCTTGTTTAGAACATTATTCTTGTAACCAGATCGGAGAAATATTCGTAATTACTGTAAAACCAGATCTCACACTTTTTAAATTTAAGAAATAAAATACAGATCTCCGGGTATATGTTTTTCAGGCATCACAGGTCCCACAATAGTCAGTTACTATTGGATCCATAACCAGATACCTAATCCTCATTGGTCACAAGCCTTTCTTGTGTTTTTTTTTTTTTTGGGGGGGGGGAGGGTAATTTAGCTGAAAGCTCAGAATTACATAATATTTACATTTCCTGCCCTTGTTAACTTCCTATGTACTTCAGCCATATTTCTCCATAGTCAGATAATATACTAACATACTGTCTGAAATGAGCCTTTGTTTTAAAATCACCTTATTGATATTTTCAATATTTGATATTAAAACAAATAACATTAATACAAATATGAAGTAGTACAAGCAAATATGAAAACATTAAAACTTTAGTGGTCATAAATTTGTATTGTACTTTATTTTTAAAGACTGTTTTCAAGATGTATATTGGAGAATCTTTTTCTTTAAAGTGAACCAACAGTTTTTATGTTTTCTTTTTTTTTTACAACATTCATGGAAAGTTGTTAAGATTTTATGCTCTGGTAGCGTAGTGGCTACGAATCGGGCTGCAAACCTTAAGGTCAGCGGTTCGAAACTACCAGCCGCTCCGCGGGAGAAAGATGAGGCTTTCTACTCCCGTAAAGATTTACACCCTCGGAAACCCTGTACAGGGTCGCTATGGGTCGGAACCGACTCGACGGCACTTAACAACAACAACAATAATTAAAATAAAAGTTGCTCTGGTAGTGTAGCGGTCAGCAGTTTGAAACTACCAGCTGTTACGTGGGAGAAAGACGAGGCTTTCTACTCCCGTAAAGATTTACAGCTTCGGAAAGCCTGTACAGCGTCGCTGTGAGTCGGAACCGACTCCACGGCACATAACAACAACATAATTTTTTAACTAGAAAAGTCTTATGAATATGTGCTTTCAGCATTGGTTTTAAATATGTCATTAAAAATAATGCTGAGATGGTTGAATAATTCAACTGTGTACAGGGTACATAGTTAGATGTAGAATTACTAGGTTATACAGGAGGTTGGAATTGGTTTGGTTTTACAGATGTTGCTTATCTACTTTGTCTATTTTCTTTGAAACTGAAGGAGGTATATTGGTAGTGGGCACTGTAGTTATAAAAGTTGAGTGCTCTTAGAATTCAGCCCACAGCACCACCGTTTTCAGAGAAAAGGATACTAAATCAAAGATAAGGTTTATCAAAATAATGTTGTTTGGACATTTTTCTTTGTGTCCCATGTGCCTATATTGCAAATCATTGTATGTCTTATGTATTATTAATCATTTGACAATTCAACTGCTGGAGAAGATTAGATGCTGCCATGCATTCTGTTTACATTTATTATTTTACTTTCTTTTTTATTTTCTTTTTTCTTTTAGCAGTTTTAGGCTATCCTTTCGATATTTGCTCCCCCACCCCATCACATGCCTTTCCCTTTAGAAAATGATATAGGAATGCAAAACAAAAATAAAAACAAACACAAGCCCCAATGAAAAGTTTCTTGGTATTTGTATTTTCTGTGGAATCAGCATATTAAATCTTGATGGCTTATTTATTTTATAAAAAATGTAGACTGATTATTATTTGTTACATGAATAGGAAACTTACAGTTTTTGATTAATGGTATTTTCAGAAGTAAAAATTTGACTACCTTATGGACTGCAGACACTCGTTGCTTCCCCCCTCCCCTCCGATAATGGAGGATCAGACTTAGTGCTGTCCACCGTCCAGTTGATTCCAACTCTTAGTAACTCTGTTGTTGTTGTTGTTGTGATGTGCTGTGGAGTCTCTTCCGACTCATAGCGACCCTGTACAGGGTTTCCAAGGCTCTAAATCTTTACGGGAGCAGAAAGCCTCATCTTTCTCCCGCAGAACAGCTGGTAGTTTCGAACTGCTGACGTTAAGGTTCACAGCACAATTTGTAACCACTACGCTACCAGAGCTCGAACAGAAGAATACTGCCCCATAGGGTTCTTAGGCTATAATCTTTGCTGGAGTTGATTGCCAGGTCTTTTTTCCCATGAAGCTGCTGATGGGTTGGAACTGCAGACCTCGTGTTAGCAGCCAAGTGCTTAACCTTGACACCACCAGTGCTCCTTAGAATAGGTTTAGCATGGATAAATAAAATCAAAGGATAATCCCAAAATGTATCCATTTAAGCCTCTCCTGCATCCATCCAAATATTTTGACTAGGACTAATAACAAGAATAATCTTGATTTATGAGTTTTTCCTGCAGGCAAGCAAGAAAATGAGAGAAACAATACTCTGCTCTCCCATTCATTTGTTTAGATTACCCTTTGAATCTTGGTGTGTTAGTGATTTGCAATTAGATTAATGTCTTTTAGGACAACAAATTTGAAAAGGAAAGTTCTGATATAATTTTAGAAAACTAAAGTAGAAATTGAGCCCGATATTCAAAGAAGAAAAGAATACTCTGAATATTGGAAACTAACGCATAAGCAGAATAACAAATAATAAAGTGACTATATGCTTTCTGCAAACTGACCTTAAGATTCTGATCACATGGTCATCTTAATTAGAAATATTGTACTTTCCTCTATGGGAGAAATCTGCAACATTTTTTGTTTTGTAACCTTTACATGTTATAAAAGGATAATCCCTATAGGGGTATTATGTAACTAATGCAATTCCATTGAAATAGAAGCAAAATTGATCCAATACTGAATTTAATGTGTTTGAGTAACACCTTCCAAAGTTCCATTTATAATTTAGTTAATACTCTGGTTTTATTTTTCCTCTGAAAATTATTCATGGTATATCTGATGCCCCTTAACTTCCTTCTGGGGTATTGGCTGAGTATGTAAAGGGAAGAGTGCCACCTACTGAGTCACCAACACTCACCTCCTTTTTTAGCACCTGGATTTTCCTGTAGAGCAAGATCAAGCCTATCCCATTGTGGCAGCAGTAACTAATGAGTGTGAGCTAGATAGGACATTTGATCTCAAAATGAAATCAGTTTCTGACACCTTTAAGATTTTCTCTTCTAGAAATAGGAATTACTGTTGTTATTAAGTGCCGTCGAGTTGGCTCTGACCCATAGCGACCCTGTATAGAGTTTCCAAGGAGCAGCTGGTGAGCTTGAACCACTGACCTGGCAGTTGAAACGGCTTTGCAGTCTGGCCTGTTAACCCACAACGCCACACTCATAAGTGTTAACAAATCAAGGGACCAGAACTTTACATAGAGTTACTTGTCTGGGTGACAATATAGATGAGTTAAGATGTGTTATTAGGAATATTATCTGCCTACTTATTATAATAGCCCTGGTGTGGTGCTGCGGGTTAATGTGCTGGATATCAAGGTGGGTTTGAACTGCAAGGTCGGCAGTTCAACCTCACCAGCCGCTCCTTGGAAACCCTATCCAGGGTCACTCTGAGTCAGAATTGACTTGAAGGCATTTAAAAACATTTATTATTAACATATTATCTCCTCCTTTTTTCTTGGGAGAGGGTCTTCTGGCTCGCCTTTTGTCCCCCTATGGCTCTCTCTTGAAAGTACTTTCATCTTAAATTATGAAATGAGGCTCTCGATATTATGCATAGTTTTAATAGTTAATCAATCCAAATTATCATTGGTTTTCCTTTAAAAATGAAGTGAGCAGTATATGAAAAAATCCCAAATGAGTTTATTTCTGTTACCAGCATTAAAGTACTATTAGAAAGAGATAGAAACAACAGAGTAGGAAAAAGCCTCTCGTGATTTGAAACACTGTTCTGTTGTCTCTCATAAATTTAAGATTAAGTGTCATATATGGGTGATAAAAGTGGCATAGGCTAGTTTTTATATACTCATTATTCACTTAGTTTGTCTTTTTCAATTAAAGCCAAGTCTATCTTTTTCATCCCACTGAGTTTACATTTCTTTTTCAATCACATTCTGAACACATTACAATAGCTGCGACCTAAAAGTGAGTCTAGTCTAGTGTAAATCTCAGAGTAATGTGTTAGTCACCATGGCTTCTTTCAAAATGCATGGTAAAAAGATTTTGATGATTATAAGGTGCTATTTATCAAAAGGCACCTTTTAGAGGTTGAAAGACGCTCAACCCTTCCCTTGAGTAGCATAGCTTTCTATTAGAATAAGCCATTTAGTTTCCAAAGCCAATTGTGAAAAATTTGTCAGGTCATTGGATTGTTAAGACTCAGGTATGTTTTACCCATTGTACTGTAAACGCACCTTGTGCCTGTTCATGTCTCTCCTTCATTGTGGAAAAAGTCCAGTTTAGCCATAACCTGTTTTTTAAAAAAGTTAATCAAGGGAAAGGCATTCATTAGAACAATCAATAACTTTTCAATTAGCCATTTTCCAACTCTGGGCATTTGGCTTCATTGATCTGCATGTGCCCAGTTTAATTGATTTGTATGTTTTCACCAGTAGGTGTTTGGTAGGAAAATTATCCATCTTCCCACCCTCATCCTACTTAATAATAATAATAATAAAAAAAAAAAACTTGTCTTTTTGTTTTGAAGCCAGCCTATATTCTAAACTGAGAATCTTTATTGAGTTAAGTTCATTTCAATGAATACCAAGTGAAATCTGACCCAGTTCATAAAGTAGAGAGAGATGTGGAATTAACTGGTAGAGCCATTTAGGGTGCTGTGTGATTAGCTTTACAGTTATTTTATTGATCTGGGTCAGATCAAATGGTGGTGGAGTCATTTCAATTCTTGCTACCTTCCTGTATACATTTCATACCTTCACAGAGTATGTGTGTGTTTCCAGCGATATTGGATAGGTTGTGAAAATAGGAGGAAGACACAGAGCTGTTACCTTTGTACCTTGTTTACAATCTCCAGGCTGCAAGTCATATTACAGGGTGTATTGTGGTGGGGGATGGTAGGACTGTTTTCAAGAGTGAGAATTTCAATTTAGGGAAGTCAGCAGTTTATTATTTTCAAGAATTTTAAGACAGTTCTAACCTTGTGTGGTTCTATCTTTTTATTGCACTATCTATGGAAATTTGCAGAAAGCAGTTAGCTTTTGTGTATGTGTGTTAAATACCTGTCTAGACTTGCTCAGGATTGTGGGGAGAGATGGGTCGCAGTTTTTCTTGGGAATATGTATGCATACACACACATAGATACACAAGCTAAATTTGAGTTCATTTGATATTTCTTAAATGCTTGCTTTTTAGGGATAACGATGACTGATGGCTATTGAGGGCTTTCTAACAAAGTATTTGCTTAAGGATTGCTGAGCTACGATGCCATTTAAAAACATGTATCATATTCAGATTCTTAACATTTAAGAGCAATTGTATATCTGATCCTTTGAGCAGCGCTCTTTTATAAATTGAACAGATCAACTGTAAATTGTAAATCTGAACCCCAGCATTGGAAGGTAAGGTTTTCCTGAGGTAATGTTATGGTATGCCAGGAATAAAAAATCATCACCACATTTAAATTTGTTGGGAGAACCTTTACCTCATTGATGATTTTAGCGTCAGATGGAAATTGGTGTAAATTCTTGGGTTAAATTCTGGCGGAGCTAACCTGTTGTCTACTGGGCTGTGGCAGGCAAGGGTAAGGGATAATTCTTAGTGCTTTGGGGTGCCCCCTTTGCGCCACCTCACTTCACTGTCTGGGAGCCCCCCTGCTCCAGTGGCTGTGAACACGTGAGTCCCTGCTAGTAGTACCCCTTCCTCTGAGGTAGGGAAATTCTAACTCACCAGGCCAGGAGGCTAGCAAGGAAGGCTGACCTTTTCTTGTAATCAAATTATGGACGTTCACCAAATTACAGACAGTCAGCAGTCAGTGAAATCTACATATTAACAGAGGGACATGACCCCTGAAGAAAGGTAGAAGAGGGCTACCGCTTTCGCTAGTTTGCCGTTTGCAGGGCTATTCAGGATACAATAAAAAGCTTCAAATCTCTTTTCCAACCAGCCAGAGAGCGCTTGATTTGCCCAAGACTTTTATTGCTCACTTTTGAAATATTACCCTGGCTCTGAGCTACAAAGCCGCAGCCCCAGCCCCATTTGTCTGGCGAGGGCTCTGCTTGTAATCCAACGCTCCCTGCTCCTAACTCTGTGGTCAGGAACCCTGGGGTTCAACATTCGGAGTGTTGCGGAGGGCAGACCCTGAGCATCTTGAGGCTATCCCAAGTAACTTCTCCACGCTCGCCCCGGCCGTCTTCTGAGGCAGGTCCAGGGGGTCTCCTGTGCCTGGGAAATGCTAGTTCGAAATGAAATGAGGAAGGTTGGGAGTGTTAAAAATGACCTAGATTTCGAAAGTTTAAAAAAGGAAACTGTGTGCGGACAACCAGCAAACTAAGATTATTTCGGGAACCACTTAGAGCTAAAGTACCCCCCCCTTTTTTTTTTAATTAAAAAAAAAAGGAAAGCAGTTTCCCATGCTGCCCTCTTCACGCCTCTTTTGAGAAATAATTACACACACATAAAAAAGAATCAGTGTTTGGTAAATCCTTTCATTGACTTAAACCCCTTTCTGCGATCAACTGAAGAACATATGAATAAACGAATTCTCTAAAAATTCACTTTTTTCTCTGTCCAATCTTTGAGTTTTCTCCCCCCTCACAAAACATCAGTTCTTCCTGCAACGCCTCCTCCCACTCCGTCAACAAATATTTTATCACAAAATAGCATGGCTTACTATTAAAATAAAATTTGGGGAGGCGGAGTTAGGAAACACTATATGGAGCATTGCAGTTTTTTATGTTTTCTGAATTTTTATAGAATTGAAGTGACCTTTTAAAGAAATAACTCTTGGGCTGTAATTCCTTCTGCTATTGCTTCCGGAGATACAAAATAGATCCTGTTTGTTTAAACTTGGATTGTATAATGAAAATGTAAAATAGGCAATTAAATACTCCTGGAAGAGGGGATTAAAGACAAGCGGCCAGTGAAAAACATTAAACCGACTGTTCACCAGTCATTGTGCCCGTGATTCCACCCAGGACCGAGTCTTGTCGGAAGAGTTAGCTAATCCTTCCACTTTCTTTATAGTTATTGGGAAACCAATGATCTTTTCCTTTCGGTTGAAATCCGAATATCCAAAGGTTGCTGTTTCCCCTGAGTATAAAATTTGAAGAGTTTAGAACAGAGTGCTGCATCCCAAGTTTCTTTATTTTGAATTTACTTTTAAGAAGTCAGGGTCTTTACTGTACTAGATTATGTCTCCTTGTCTTCTCTTCAAAATAGGGCATCGCAAGGAAAGAGAAGCTGTAGTGGTTGCTTTCATTTCATTTTGATAGCTACCTATGTATATCAATGGATGCCAAACCAGAACGCTATTAAAAAACAATTATTAAATTGTGATTTTTACATTGTTTTAATAAAACATCCACCACCTGTTTTGTTTTTAATGAGTGTATACAATATAACAACAGTTTAATCAACTTTAAATTTACATCATTGGATCAAAGTATTTCTAATTGTAATCAAGAATTTAAAATTGATTACATTCTGTCCCAAACACTAGGTTTTAGATTGTTAGCAGTAAGTGCAGTTGAGAGACGACTTATTATACTGTTTTGAATTACTTACATCTAAAATCATTGTATGTTTTGATACTGTCTTTTTATCAATGTGAGTTAGGTGACAAAGTAGTTAAATAAAAAGAGAAAGAAACATGTTATCTCTTCAATGCACCATATGGATGCTACAACCATATGTACTTTATAAAAATATGATATCTTTATATTAACGATCTCAAAGGAAGTTTTGAAATTCTGAAAACAAAAATTAATTTGAAGTTGTGTGGTATAAAATTAACAATAAGAATAGGACTAGTATAAAAATCAAACCAACAAAGATTATTGGAATTTTACAGTAGGAAGAACTAGACAGCAGAATAATTAGGAAGTTTACTAATTTTTTTAAAAGGCTGTGTGAAAATACTCTACCTCCTCTTCAGTATTTACAGCTGATAATACAAGGGAGGCAGCAAGAGCTCATAAAATCACACAACTTGTTATCTTTTATTTGAGGGTGGACAGAGTAGGTAGTGCAGTAGGAAAGAGGCAAGTTGAGAATCTTGGCTAGGAAAAAATGGGATTTATTTTTTCTTTAAAGCATTTTTTAACATTGTGTACACCCCCAATGAGATAGATTGGCCAAGTGGTAGCATCGATGGACTCAACCAGTAGTGAGGTTGACCCAGGATCGGGCAGTGTTTCACTCTGCTGTGCATAAGGTCGCTATGAGTCGGTACTGACTTGATGGCATCTAACAACAACAACAACTGAAAATGAATTGGTACTGACTTGATGGCATCTAACAACAACAACAACTGAAAATGAATTACACGGAGAAAAACATGCCCCTGCCAGAGACATTATCTTATATGGATATAATATGGTGAATAACCTTTTCACACAGGAACTTATAGAATACTGTAAAATGATACTAACACATGCATAAAAGCTCAATGCTTGCTTTTATACTAGAGAATATGTTTTATAGGGCACTGGTTTATTAAAACTTGTGTGCTGCTTCCTGGTTTAATGATGCCAAACATCCAAATAGCATTTGCTGTGCTAAGCATAAGTAGAGCATACAAATTTTATTAGCTAAGTGGTGAGCAGATTTGTCCAACTTAGTATTTGAAACATACTTTAACTGTTATGTTTTGGATTGATAAATAACGATAACAAATTGTACAGATATTAACACTTAAGGGTAGAAACAATCATTGGCCTATTTATCTTCACAAAAAATGATGCTTTCCTATAATTGGTATCCTGTTTCTTATATTTCATGTTTAGATGTTGAAACATTTGTAGCAGACATACTGAGAGGGGAGAATTTATCCAAGAAAGCAAAGGAAAAGAGAGAATCCCTTATTAAGAAGATAAAAGATGTAAAGTCTATGTAAGTCACTTGGCTTTTATTACTATTTTTTTTACTTAGAAGCAACTTTATAATTAACGTTTTAATAAGGAATTTATTATCATGGTGTTAAATTATGTATGTTATAATTGGTGTTAAGTATTACTAGAGAACAAAATTTCCATTATAATAGTTTTAAAAACTAGATACTACCTTTTTTTGTGTGTGTGTGACGGCTCTTGATTATATATTTCTGTGAACATCCTAGTAAAATCCAACTATTTATTTTGATTAGATGAGGGTATGCTGCTGTTGTATCAAGTCAGTTCTGACTTACAGCAACACTGTGTAATTTATTTGGCTTAAATTATGTGTTGTAAGGCAGATAGAGGATTTTAATATCAATATGAAAAATCCTTTAGAGAGTGAAAAAATAATCCTTTAAAATGTTAGTGCTTTAAGTGAATAATGGTAACCTAAATTGTAGATATTAAAGATGGTTCCTGATTTTACTATTATAAATTTTACCTTTAAAAATACTTTTATAATAAAAGCATAAGCCTTAGAATGATCATTTCTGGATAGGAAACAGTTCTTTGCTCTAAATGTATATTTAAATATAGAGATTTTAAAATAGATTTGAATTTTTGCCACTGATTAAGCCTTGTTTTTTTTGTTAAATGCTCATTTAAAAACACAATGCCCTTGTTTTATTTTACAGTTATCTTCAGGAATCTCAAGACAAAGGTAAATTTCCAAGTTTACAAAGCTTGACATTTTATATCTTCTATGGAGGTTTTCAATAGCATAATCTAAAATACACTGAAATTTGATAATTGGGGTCAAAATTTCAATTTCTGTAAGGTATACAGAGACATTCAAGATGAGAGTGCTGGCTCCCCCTGCTGAGAAAACAAAAGGCTATCTAGAATCTACACCATGCACAACCTTTTGATAGAGCAACCTTATGTATTTAACATTTCTAGGTGTTTTGTTTCTTAGAACACCTGATAGCAGAAATTTAATAAGAGAAGCATATGCCTGCAGTTGCACATGAAATAATTTGGTGAAGCAGAAGCAATACAAGAGCCTAACCCCATTTATAACTCTGCAGAGATTACTTACAGTAATGGTGTGAACAGGAAACCCTGTGGTTAGTTGCTTTTAGGCAGTGCTTCTGAAGGATAATTGTTTTAAAAAAAAAACAGTGTCATTTTTGGTTTGAAAACACGAATAAAATATTTCTCAAGTGCAAGTTTTTCTTTTCCATAAGGTAGGTTTGATATGGGTAAGTATGTGGGCAATGCACCTTTACAAAGAGAATTGAGTTTCTTTCTCTTGAAATGTATCAAAGTGCTGGTCACCTGATTGTCTTCTTTGCAGTTTGAGAGACAGTTCTTAGTGTGCTGAAAACCAGACCAGGAAAGGGGTAGGAAGGACGTACTACTTCATGTGTTCAGTTCTGCAAGGGAAACTGGGAGAGCCCTTACTTCCAGAATGCTAAGTCATAGGTCATGACCTGAAGCCTGTGGATGCTGGTCACAGCATGAGATCAGTTAACCTATATGGGATTCTGCTCTCGGTTTATGGGGAAAACATAATCACGGCATCTTCTAACTGGAGCTAGCAGATAACCACAGAGTAATTCATATCTGTGCCAACTGACAAGTAGGAGGGTAATGACAGTTTCAACAAACCAAGCATTTCATCAGGCACACCTAAAATCAAAGAGTTAAAAGGAAACCACATTTTTTTTGTATTTTAAATGATCAAGATCACTGTGTATTGTATGTTTAGGTTGTGGGATATGAGAATTTTTTTTTCCCCTGTATTAAAATTTTTGATGCAGTTTAATAAGGAGAGGGGCAGGAAACTCCTCCTCCCTGCAAGTGCTCTACATTGAACCCTAAATCATGGTTTTGATCTCTTCCTGCTTTGCTTAGTTGAATTTAGAAAGAATGAATTTATGCATTTTAATTGCAGTATCTTTTATACAGGGCTTGGTTTATAAAGGATATTACATATAAAATTCTGCCTCTTTTCTTAAGAGGCATATTTTCCCCAGTAATTATTTATTGAATTCTTGATGTGACTTAATTATTTGTACATTTAAATTTTTTAGGACAGCTTGGCAATATGAAGTCATCATATAATTGCATATGGCTCAGTAATAGTGTAGGAACATTCCCTTTGGTATTCTGTTTTAAGACTTGTTCAGGTGTATGGCTATTAAAATTACATTACTAAGATACATTCTTTGTCTCCAAAGAGAATGGAAATTTTTATATTATATGAGATTGAAATTGAAGGGTGAGCCTAGAATAAAAATTCAAACAGCACAGAACTCAGAGATTCCTTATAATCATTTTCCTCTGAATAAGGCATTTGTTATTCAGTGTTGGTGTAGTGAGTTAACTAATCGCCAAGAATCCTATTCAGAAGTAAACCTATGGATAAATTAGGTGTAGACTTTGGAGAGCTGAGCAATTTTATTCTATTGTACTCTCAAACTATATTTAGCTTCATTCTGAAAAGAATATTCCAATAGTTTATTAGGAATAGCAAAGGGAAATGGATATTGATCTAATCGTTTGCAAAGTAATTGTTTAAGGTACATTTTTAAAAAGGTCTTTATTAATGATCTGCATCTCTACATTGACTAAAGTCAGTTTTGATAATAAAGTATGTTTTGATAATGCTACTTTTCTATTTTTTCTTACGTTTTCCCTTGAGGGTTTTGGATCATCTTCATCCAAGGTGATCTAGACGGAATTTCTTTAGGCTGTTTTCTTTTTCTCTCTTTTTCACTCCCTCAGGTCAATATGGGATCGCAGTACCTTTATGCCTCTGTTTGTTTCACATACTTAAGTTTTTTAGGTGGCAGTTAAGTATTATTTGAATGTTATTGTTGGGAGAAAAAAGAACCAGGCAGAGATTTCTTAGATGAAATGAATGAATTCAGATGTGTTCATTTCTGCTAAGTCAGGTCTTAGTTTTTTCTAATGTTCACAGATGTTTACTCCCTTCCTTATTTTGTCTCTCTCCTGTCTTACACTTTAGAAACCTTCTCCCTCTTGGCCCTATCTTGAGATATAACACAACAGAACTCAAGGTTTGAAATATTTCAGTTTTAAAAATTAATTGAATTAATACAGTTGTTGAAACACTAAACTATACATAGGTCTTAGAAGATTTTTTTCTATATTTTTGGTGAAAATAAGTTTGTTTTGGCAGAGACTTCCTTTTTTTCACCCTGACTCCTCTGATATTGAGGCTTGTCCATTAAGCTAACTTTCCACTTGCTATTCACATTAATTTTCAGAGACAACTTTTGAAACCTCCTTTTTTTCCCCCCTGTAATTTATTAAGGTTCCATTTTGTCCCTCACATACTAAAATCTAATTCCCCATTGAAGAGATTTGACAAATTGGGACTTGTGAATAATTATCCGTTGTTTTTCTAAATTCCATCGTTTTACTTGTGCCTAGGAAATATTTGAATAGAAAAACTAGAACCCATCTTACTTGCTCTAGTTCCTGCTATTCATTTGAAAATTTCCTGCACCACTTGGAATAGATTTTCATCTGTTGAGTTGGTTCTGACCTGTTTACGAGGAGCAGCTGGTGAGCTTGAACCACCAACCTTGTGGTTCAAACCAACTTTGCAGTCTAGCTCATTAACCAACAGCGCCACACCAGGACCCCAGTGTTTATAGTAAGACTTAGAATTTTTTAATAAAAACTTTTAGTTGTAGTTGTATTTTAACCCTGTGTTTGTCTCATTTTACTCTACTGGTGATTTAGGTATGATTATTTTCTTTATGTGGAGTGTCTGTGAGGTGCCATAGGCTAAACGCTAGACTGCTAGTCACAAAATTGGTGCTTTAAACCCATCAGCTGCTCCTTGGAAACCCTCTGCAGGGTCTCTATGAGCCAGAACTGACTCAATAGCACTTAACAACAACAACATTTTCTTTATAGAATGGCTTATTTAAATAGGATAATATGAAAATAGCTGCGCATGACACATATGGATGCTCAGCAGATATTACATTAACACATTTTTAGATTCAACTTTGTTTTTTAAGAGACTTTAAATAAATTTTAATTCATAAATTTAGTTTTTAGATAATTTTGAGGAAATAATAAATTATTAAAAGAAAGACACACATATTAACACGAGGCAAATATTTCAAGAGAATTTTTTTTCAAATGTATACTATAAAATATTAGTATTGACAGTGTGGTGCTATAGGATAAGCAGTTCAAATCCATTGGCCATTCCTCAGAAACCCTAGACAGAGTTGCTGAGTCTGAACTGACGCCACGGCACTTAACAATAACAGCAAACACTGTTTAAAAAGGTGAGAAAATGGCTTTTGATTCATTTAGGTACCATAGCTAAGAAGTTCTCATTTTCTCCTTTAACAACTCTTCTCCTCTAATTGCAAACAAAATTTAATAAATTTTATCTTGAAGATGACATTGATATTGTTAAATATACATCAGATACTAGAAAACAACTTCCTTTCACCTTTTTATTCGTATTGCTTTATAAGTTTATTAATGGACTAATTTTTTAAATGCAAACTTATCAGGTAAGAAGGAACTCATTTTAGTTTGTCCTAATAGCATCTGTAAGGAGCTCTGGTAGTGTAGTGGTTACAAGTTCGGCTGCTAACCTCAAGTTCAGCAGTTCTAAACTACCAGCTGTTCCACTGGCGAAAGATGAGGCTTTCTGCTCCTGTAAAGATGTACAGCCTCGGAAACCCAGTGCAGGTTCGCTGTGAGTCAGACCCGACTCCAAAGCACATAACCACCAACTACCAACACCAATAGCATCCTTAAAAACAGCAGAAAGTCAGAAGGTTGCAGGAGACATGATGTAATATGCTTCTCCTTCCTAACATACCACGTAGTATGTTTTCTGTTGAAAGTTAGCTCCACTATGGAGTCTGAGCAAATAACTCACAGTTCCCCCTCCAGCCCCCAGACCTTGTGTAAATGTGATGATTCTGTTTGAGATTATGGGCTCTGTATGAGTGGAATTTTATTGTTGTTGCTAAGTGTTGTAGACTTGGTTCCAATTTTGAGACTAAATCTTCAAGGAAGCAGAAAATCTCATCTTTCTCCTGTGGACTGGCTGGTGGGTTCGAACTGCCAAGCTTGTAGCCTGCAGTCTAGTTCTTATTTTTGAAGCCACCGCACTGCCCATTGGTGGAATTAGTTCTTGGGAAATAAAGATTTCTTTTAGGCTTGGTGACAGTTTGATTGTCTTTATTAGTTGATGTTAAGTGCTGTTGAGTCAGCTCTGACTCATAGCGACCCTGTGTAGGGTTTTGGGGGAGCAGCTGGTGGGTTTGAAATGCCAACCTTCTGGTTAACAGTACAGTGCTTATCCTACAGTGCTATTAGCTCTCCTATTGTTGAAGAGTTACGAGGTGAACCTTCCTATGTGTGAAGACCTAAAACCTTCAAAGTTTTAAGAATTGCACTGTAGAGTCTTTTATTTATTTAGCTGAATTCTGTTTATTTAGCTGTGCAGTATTATTTGAGTATTTAGTTTGGCAACCAGACTACAAACCACAAGGTCAACAGTTCAAACCCACCAGCTGCTCCTTGGAAACCCTATACAGGGTCATGATGAGTCAGAACCAACTCAAAAACACTTATCAACACCGACAAGTGAACTGAGTAGATAATTAGAAATGTTTTTTTTTATTTATGTAACTCCCCCTCTCAAGTTTGTCTTTCATGCTCAATAAGATGGAATGGTTATCAACCAAATTTTAGGTATATTATTTAGTTTAAGGGTTACTCGATTGTATTTAAAATAGGACTCTGTTAGATAAAACAAGCAGTAAATTGGTGAATTAACCTTCAATGGTGATAGACAGGGTGGCTGTTCAGTTTGGTGTTGGGCTACATATGTAGGCATTTAGTAAATGTTAATTGATGAGCCGTATAAAACAGAATGGATAATAGTGATTGGAACCCAACCATTATAAATTTTTAAATAGTTTTTATAGAAATATGCTGCGGCAGTACAATTAAACCTGATTTTGCTATGGCATTTAAGTTGCCACTGCAATTATAGGAGGGGAAGTCTTGGCTCATTGTCATTTAAACTGCTAACTTTGTATCGTTAATTAAACTTTTGAAAGTTGTGGGATAAATCAAATGCTTTTCTAGGGAAACAAGAAACAGTATTAATGAGCAACAACCCCATAATTATCCTTGTGAGTACATAACAGGGACACATTCATGTCTTTTCTTTGCGCAATAACTTTTACAAAGAAGTATTTTTAAACTGATCATTAATTTTATGACCACAGAAATGAGATGCAAAATTTATGCTGTTGTCATTGGCACAGGCTCAAGGCACCGCTGACATTATGTGTGATTGTAATCGAATGGCTGCCAACTAATGATTCTGTAGACATTTCATTTGAGGACGCTTTTCTTTTAGATGTCTGATTAGGCTGTAATGCTTTCAATTATGTCTGTAAATTGTATTGGATACGTTTACCTGATGCCCATTGTTGATTTGGAGTTCAGTTTTCTATTACATAAACACAAGTTGAACATTTTCCTTTTAATTTATAGAAGTCTTTGCAGGTATAGCTGCAAATACCCAGCCCCTGGGGAGGAGAAATGCTTTGCACTACTCAACAGCGACCCCTGTGTTCAATTAAAGCTCCTTATAATACAACAGTCTTTATTCTTCATTGGGCTGGAAAAAAGAAAAATTAGGGAGGATGAAGGGGATGGATCATTACTGGAACAATCATAAATTGAAGATACTGAAAAAGATGTGTCCTTTTAACTTAAATGCAAGTTGAAAACTGGTGTAGTCTGCGTAGATATTCTAGAGATTCTTTATTCTCTAAATTCAAGAGATGTGAAGAACACAAGGAAGAAAATGAGGGCAGTAGCATTTATTTTGTAGTATATTTGTCTTACATAAATACAGATATCACAATGAGTTTTTAAAAAACAACACTGTGATTGGCTAGTTTTTAGAATGGGTAAGTTGAAGACAATAAAGAAACTAAAAAGTGCTTTAGAAAAACAAAAGCCACAGAGATTTTTAACATGTTCATGACCAATTTATATATGATATTTTTAAACTCATGTGAAATATTATTGAATGTACAGCTTTATTAATGGTATTTTAAAGCTATGTACCACATATAGTTTGGTTTATGTATATGTGTGTATGTGCATATATATTCCCATCTGGACACACATAGGAGTCCTGGTGCTACTAGGATAAGTACTGGATAGCTGATTGTTGTAGGATAAGCAATGAACTGCTAACCACAGGTCGGCAGTTCAAACCTACCAGTTGTTCCTTGGAAATCCTATACAGGGTCAAGATATATACACATACATACATACATGCAGGTTGATATATATACATACATACAGGTTGATATACACACACATACAAACACACACAATGTGTTGTTGTTCAGTGCTGTTGAGTTAGTTCCAACTTAATAGCTACTGCTGACCTTGTGATTTGAAATCTAGTTCTGGTCCTCCAGCACCACACCAGGATTCCATACATATGCACAAACATGCATATAGTCAGGTTGGTTCCCACTCATAGTGACCCTATGCACAGGAAAATGACACACTGCTCTGTTCTGTGCCATCCTCACAATTGTTAAGTTGGAGCACATTGTCACTGCCACCCTGTCAGTCCATCTTGTTGATGTCTTCTCAAGGGGACTGGTCCTTCCTGACAACATGTCCAAAGTACTAGAGTTACAACAACTAGAGTTGAAGTTTCAGCATCCTTGCTTCTAAGGAGTATTCTGATTGTACTTTCAAGACAGGTTTGTCTGTTCTTCTGGCAGCTCCTGATACTTTTTGCCAATACCATAATCCAGATGCATCCATTTTTTCTGTAATCTTCCTTATTCACTGTCCAACTGTCTCATGCATATGAAATGATTTAAAGCACCATTGCTTGGGCCATGTGTCCCTTATATACTTATATGTGTTGTTGTTAATTGCTGTCGAGCTGGTTCTGACTCATAGCGACACTCTATAGGGTTTCCGAGGAGTGGCTGGTGAGGTTGAACCACCAACCTTGCAGTTCAAACCAACCTTGCAGCACATTAACCCACAGTGCCACACCAGGACTCTACTCATGTGTACATATAATAAATCCCAAACCAAACCTATTGTTACTGAGTTGATTCCAACTTATAGAGAACCTAGAACAGGGCAAAACTGCCCCATAGGGTTTCCAAGGCTGTGAATCTTTATGGAAGCAGATTACCACATCTTTCTCCAGTGGAGCAACTGGTGGATTTGAACCATTGGCCTTTCAGTTAACAGCTGAACGTTTACCCATTGTGCCATCAGGGTTCCTTATACATGTGGATACTGGATTTTAGAAATAGATAAGCTACTTCTGATTCTCAAAATTTTTTAGTTTTATTTTTTTCTGTTTATCTCCACAAGGAGTTTAAATAAGTTTAAGCCTGAGCATCTGATTTTTTTCCCCCGACACTTTCCATATATTCACTGGTCTACCAATGTTTTTATACTCATAACAATGTCATGTTGTTGTTTTAAAGTGCCGTGGAGTTGGTTCTGACTCGTAACGACCCTGTATAGGGTTTATTAGGTGCTGCTGGTGAACTTGAACTGCTAGTGTTGTTGTTCCAAACGATTGATTTTGAGTCCAGCACATTAACCTGCAGCGCCACACCAGGACTCCAACAATGTCATGTGCTAAGTGCTAAGTTTTGGTGATGTATTTGAAGTACTCTACTGTCATTTTTTCATAGCAAGATTTATTTTACAGGACATGATATGAAATGCTCTAGAATATAAATATTATTGCTTTGTTGGGAACATTAGGATACTCTAGCAACTAAGAACAGCTGAGAATTTTGTGGCCTCTATTATTACATGGGGGTGTCCTGGTGCCGTGCCATAGGATAAGCACTCGACCTCAAGGTCAGCTTGAAACACAAGGTCAGTGGTTCAAACTCACCAACCAATCCTTGGAAACCCTTTACAGAGTTGCTATGAGTCAGAATTAACAACAGCAAATTACTACGTGCAGTCCTGGTGTGGTCCTGTAGGGTAAACACTGAACTGCTAATCACAAGGTTGGCAGTTTATACCCAGCTGCTCCTTGGAAGGCCTATACAGAGTTGCTGTGAGTCAGAACTGGCTCAGTTAACAACAGCAACTTCTGTATATCCCATGATATTATGTATATTCCATGTTCAAACATATTCTTCTGAGCACTGTGTAAGATTCTTTTGACCTCACAGTCTACATTAGAGCCCATTCTTCATTTCATAAGAGACAACTGAATTGTCTGAAAAGTATTTTGAACATCTGGAAAGAGAAAACTAAGATCTGAAGAATGGCTAATGTTTACGTGTTTCTTGGACGTTTGATTAGAGAACATCGCCACTAGTGAGGGAGCCACGAAAGACAACAGGTAGTCATCTCTGTTGTCTGCTTTTAGTGCCTTGATGGAAGATGGCCCAGTTTTTACTTTCAAAATCATGACGATGAACCTTGATGAAACAGAAAACTCGTAAGAAAATAGAGATAAACATGGCTCTTTAGTTATTTTGACAGTGTTGCCTTGAAAGAGGCTGTTATACCAAAAATAGGTTGAAAAATTATTTTAACACCATCAGATAGGAGCCAGAGGATTCAGATATGCTTTTGGAGGGACTCCTAGCTTTCATCTAGACCTTCCCAGGAACCGTGGTCCTAAAGTGATACTGTAGGTACTCCAGCGTACCTATACTGAGTTTCATGATGCTTTCTGGGTAATTACTGAGGTGGTTGGTTTTTTTCACAAAGGATTAGCAGGTAACTTGAATTGTTACTAGGTAGATACTTGGGGTGAAAAATGACTAATTTTCATATAACAAGACAAACAAATATCTGATTCATCCTTTTTTTAAAAAAGTATTTACTTGGTTGGGAGAGAAATCTACCACAACATCCTATCATGGGGATTGAATGGCTTAAAAAAACAAAACAAAACAAAACCAACCCAAACTCGGGATTTGGAAATCAAGTAAAAAACTGGCAAGACAACAAAAAAAAATTGGAGGTGTCTAGTTTGTGAAGTAATTTGTTTAAACTTTAAGTTTCTATGAGTTTTAAAGAGTTTGCACACTCCACAATGCAGGTAGGTATTTATAATCGATTTTCATATAATCCTGTGGTTTAAAATGAAACTGTAAAATGGCCATCTATTTTGACATCCCCACGTTTTTGTCATAATTTTACAAATTAATTAGTAGATAAATGGTATTACTTAAACTATTTCTCCTGCTGTGTTTTCCATGTTGTTGTTTTTAACTGTTACTTTCTTACTTATTTTGGATTCATACTTTGTTTTACCCTGCTTCTGCGCTTTGTATTATTCTTTGTACAGATTGACATAACTTTGGGATTTTTACCTTTTTACATAGAAAGTAAGCATAGATTGTTGCTGTCCAGTTGGTTCCAACTCATAGCAACCTGTGTAGGGATTCTGAGATGTGGCTGGTGGGTGTGATCTGCCAACCTTGTGGTTAGCAGTCCAGTACTTATCATACACACCACACCAGGACTCCAAGCGGTCATATACTCACCTTCAAAACCCCCTCCTAAACCTAAATTGAACTGGATGTAAATTACAATAAGACCTGTTTTTACCTACTTCACAAAGTTTTCCTTTTTCTTCCTGGTTAATAATTGATTTTAGTAACAAAATGCACATGTGCTGACAAAGTAACGTTGCTTTAAACAGCTAAACTTATAAAGGCATTTTTCTGTTTTTTTTTTTTACAGGTGATGCAGAAGATGATGATCCTTTCGCTGGCTCTTCAGACACGGTTTCACTAGCCTCAGAACGATTTGATAAAGATGACGAAGGCCCTTTTGATGGTATGTAACATTTTCCCCCCAGACGGCATGCTTGATCTTTGTACACCAAACAATGCAATGTGTAGAGGTGGTGGGTCTTGTTTCAGTTCCTTTACCTTTACCAGCACCTTTTAAGGAACAGAAGAGCTCTCTCTAGTGGTTCTAAAAGAATACTGAGGGTTTCCTAAGTCTTGTAGTTGCTGCTTCGTCTAGGATATGCTCCTTATTAGAATTTTTAGGAGATTGGTTATATCATTATATTACCTTTAGTGGATAATTTGATATTATCAGATTCATGCTTAATTTTCTTATGTTACTTAATGCCTTTTTGTTTTATTAATTTTATGAATAATGAAACAGGTTTTTGATCTATTTTTTTCTGGAAACTTCACTCAAAATGAGTTCATGAAATATTAAATTAAGTGTTTCTACGTTGCCTTTTAACATTGGGACATGTTTTCAACAAATACTTTTTAATGTGCATTCTCCTTTTCCTGAGTGTCACTTAAAAATGCCCTGCAATATGTCAAAATATTATTGCTTTTTATATTAATTGAATTAGTAATAAAGTTGATTGTTTATCTCTTAGTAATTTCTAAAAACTATTGAATACTGTAAAAGTTATGGAACTTATTTTTAGTATAGCATGTGTTTTCTCCATTATAAGCTGAGTGCATCTGTATTATAAAAACCTTATAAGGGTGATAGATAGTTATAAATTAAGAATGTGTGTAGATAAATTCGCCATGCATATTAATTTGTGGCACTCAAAGTTTCACGTAGACAGAAAAATGAATAATGCCTTCTGCCATTGTATGATGATCAAACTGTGCAGTTCCATCTCTAAATACAATTGCTGAATGAAAATATGCTTCCTGCAACAGAGCACTCCACGTTTTATGTTATCCAGATTATTCCCTTTGGAAACATAAATTGCTTTTATGAGGTATAAAATTATATCTATTGCAGAGCAGGGATAAGTCAAGTACATGCATAAGTGATAAACATTCTAACCACTGATTCAGAACAACAGTCTTTTATATATATATATATATATAGGACTTTGCACAATGTATAGCAATAATCATCATATTCATTTTATGTTGGGTTTTACATTTTCACAAACATTTAATTTCTGTTTTAAGGGAAGAGAATTTTTTTCTCTTGTATTCTTGTCCCATCTTTTGAAAAGATGCACAACATTTCTTTTCAGTTACAGTTATTTTTCAAAATAGAACATTACCCTTTCTCACCTGGTATGCAAAGAGTTTCTTATAGAAAATAATGAAACAGTTTTATGCAAAACTAGGAATTATCTGTTAACTTGCATGTATTGTGAAATATTATAATTATTTTGCCTCTTTGTAAAGTAATAGTATGTATGAATGAGTGTGTGTGTGTATGTACACATATAGAGAATATTTATACTCAAGAGAATAGGTAGACATGCACACAGAATTTATGTATGGAGTTATATACTTCAGAGTTTTTCACAATAATAAGCAATTTGGTGCATGACGGAAGATTATGCCATTCTTTAAAAAAAATGAGCCCTCAGAAATGAAACAATTAAATACTTGTAAGTGCCAGAAATATTCTATTAATTTGTTAGAGAAAGTGAATTATTGTTATAAGTTATTTACATCATTATCATATTTCTTTTCTTTTGAAAAAATCATTTAACCATGTTTGTTTTAATAGCTGAGTATATTAGAAACGGATTGATAACATGAAAAGATTTGATATTTAAAGACTACTTTATCAATATTTGAGGATTGATAGTTAATAAGTAATTATTTAATTACATCAAATTTTTATTGAAAGTAAGTACATTTTGATTTATGTCTGAATAAGCAATTCTTAAGCAGATTGAAAATTTAACTTTTAATGTTACTCATTTGAGGTACATAAATACTATTTTTGATAGTTTTATATTTTCTTATGTGAATATTATCATAAAATAATAAATATACTACCTCTTAGACTGTTCACTTTGACTCTAAAATATCATTGAGCCATGTCACTTTTTCCCCTGCAATTTCTATTTTTGATGTGTACTCTTTCCTTTGTAGAAGAAGTTTTCCTTCATTTTGTGACCTCAGTCTAATAGTGTATTAATTATAAAAAGATAATGCATTTAACAATAAGTATAACCAAATTATCACAGGTCACCAAAAGGCCTTTGTCAAATCTGATTGTTGTTTTGTCCTTTTGACTTTTACCTTATGGTAGGCACTAACAAAGTATCTGAACTTTGATGGATTATAAACTCCAAACATGATATGTATTTTTCATAATGCTAATGTAATTTTCAAGGTACTGAAAAGGTCAAACCTGCACATCTCTGTGTGCATTCTAAATCTATCTTTCCCTTTAATATTTCTTTTTCTCTGTTCCTCTGGTTCAAAAGTTCACTCAGTTCCCAAATGGCCACCTAATTTTCCAGTTATTCCCTCCAGCCATATGTGTTTTGGTTTCTTTATGGTTTATTAGGTACTGTAGGAGAGTAGCATAAGTTATATCTTCTAATGAAATTCAAGCACACTTCAGTGATGCTTCGACTTGATTGCTGGTAGCAATTAAATCACAGCTAAGGAGAATAACGCATAATCTCACAAAGTCCAGACACCCTATAGAAACTGAAAGGGATGAAAACAGAAAACAAAAACAAAGTCTCCAAACCCTGCCAGACACACTGTTTCCAGCCTGCTTTTTTTTTTTATTGGCCAACTGCCTGATTGATAGCAAAATCATAACTTGCTGCATGCTAACAGGCAGAGTTCACTTGTAGGTTATTGTGAGCTGATAAAGGGTTAGATGGAGTTTTGATTTTCGCATTGGACCTTGGTACACCAGATTAATGGAATTTCAATGAGAGACTAGAGTAGCCACAGCTTTGTCAGAGAAACAGATGGAGATTCTATAGTCATGTCTGCTCATTAATACTAGTTGTCTGTGCTGTTTCCCTATACAAAAGAGTTGATATAATTGATTTTTGAGTGGAGGGTTGGAAAAAAAACACACAACACGTTATTGATGACTAGAATTGCAACATAGATGGTGACAAATTTTTGTATCACTTGTAGCATAAAAATTTTGCACTTTGTAATTTTTTTCTTCTCTCTTTGGAAACACTTTTTTTTTTTATCTCCCTGAGGGGAAACACATTTTCAAGCCAATAGCAAAAAAGGAGAAAATAATGTGCTAAATTACTTTTAAAGAAAAAGTCTGTATTTTATTTCTAAATGGTGATATAAGTGGTAGCAAATTTTCATATTGACATGGTAATATTTAGAAAGAAATTATTTTAGAAATTTCATTTTATTAGTTTTGTTTTACCCCCTGGAAACTTTAAAACAAATAATAATAGTTTCTAGACTAGTGCAGATCTTTGTTGACAGTTTTATGCTGTGTTGTGAAGTGTTAATATATGTGGTACATGTAAGTTATCAGACAAACATTAGATATCATGAAACTAAAAACCTGAAATAATATCCCTTATTGTACATATGTTAGCATGTTTATTTGGGTGCTAAGCTGGTAGATGTTGTTGTTGTTACCAAGTGCCATCGAGTTGGTTCCTACTCATGGCGAGATAGTAGGTAGCTTTTAGACACTGTATAATTATTTGAATTTCCGTTTTTCTGTTCTGAAATCATTTTTCATTCATTTACATTATTTGTGAAAGGAAGCTTCTAAACATATAGCAATGTGGCGTCCCTGAGGTAAGGTGCAAGGACTCAGTGAGTTAGAAGACACATATCGGCTCTGCCTATCAATGATAGGTCAGAGGATCCCAGTGGACATTTGTTACACATCTGATTCAGTCCTAGACCATAATCATTTTGTGGATAAGAATCTGAGACCTCTAGGGTCTGAATATAGGAAGGCTAAAATGAAGCTGGAGGTATGAAATAGTCATTTATCGTTCTGATACCTTCTGAAGTGAAAATTCTCAACTAACAGGTTACTGAAAGCTCTGGGTATTGCACAGGAATACATTTATGTGAAGAAAATATTAGTTTAGGAATGGAGCTCTTTCTAAAGCTTGGGAATTAAGAAAACAAGGTTAATCAGTTTTCATAGTAATTAATAATATTAAATGTATTTTTTTGTTAGTTTATTAAAAGTGTAGGAAAATTTGGGTTTATTAAGTCATGTATTCTAAAGGATTGCTTAAGAAGGATTCTCTCCAAGATGTCTGTAAACAGTGAGTTTCCTTAATACATGTAATAAAGACGTAGCTAGAAACCCGCTCATGTGCACATACTTAAATGTAGTATGCCTCACTTCTGAGGAAAATGTTTTTGTGCGTGGAAAACTAGGTCTAGCACTAACCATTTGTTATAAAAGCTAAGTAATAGATGCTTTATGATTCTCTAGGTTCCCATAGACTATAAAGGATTTAAAGCAAAAACAAACAAACAAATAGGATTAATTCAGTAACTTTCCATTTAGGCTGTGTTTTTTTTTCTACAGTAGTAGAAAATAGTTTTTGACATTTAAGATTCTCTTCTTTATATTTTATTGAGCATTTAAATTAGCTTGCAACTTGCACACACTTTATTTTATATGTGCATAACATTTCTTCTTATTGCAGCTATGCTTTTTACCTTAAATGCATCAAATCGCTTGCCTGTTTGTGTTTTATCAATATAAGAAGAGTGATTACTTCAGTCATTCTGTAATGCATGTAACACAGTTCCAAGTACTTTGGTAATAGGGTATGTAGAGTTTTGGGAAATGATAAAGGACATGTTTTTAGCCTTCATGATGCATATAGAGTGATTGGGGATATAAAGTACACAGATATGAAATATTTTTGTAATATAAAAGTGTGTATGAATAAATGAAAACAAATCGCTATTGAGAACCAGCTAAGTTTATGCCATTGAATGAGAAAACACATTAGAGTATAACAAACTGGACAAAGTAGACTATAATAAAGTACACTAGATAAGAAACATGGTAAGGATAAGAAAACAACATTATTAGAGGCAGGATACATCTTTAATATAGTAAATTAGCAATTATTTACACAGTTCATAAAAAAGGGAGTAAAATACCTGGGTAGGGGGCAATGGGAATTCAAAAGATGAATGTAACAAAGTTACTATTTTATACAAACATGTAATCTAGATGAAAAGAGAAGATCTTGCAATCTGAATTATAGTTAAGACCCTTCCACCACCAAGGAGTGGATTCCTACTCACAGTGACTCGGTAGGACAAAGCAGAACTGTTCCTTAGGATTTCCGAGACTGCATCTTTCTGTCTTGGAGTGGCTGGTGGCATTGAATCACTGACCTTGCAGTTAGTAGTCCAATGCTTAACCCACAGTGCCACCAGGGCTCCTTTATTGTAAGGTGTTGTTGTTGTTAAGTGCTGTCGAGTTGATTCCGACCCATAGCGACCCTAAACAGGGTTTCCGAGGTCGTAAATCTTTAGGGGGGAGCAGAAACCTCATCTTTCTCCCGCAGAGCAGCTGGTAGTTTCGAACTGCTGATCTTGTGGTTCGCAGCCTGATTCGTAACCACTACGCTACCAGAACTCCTTTATAGTAAGGTAGAGTCCCACAATCCTAAGCACTGCATGTTACAATATTCATTTGATTTAGTCTAAACCCGGGCAAATAATTGTTTTCATTGACTTTTCTTCCCTTAATTTATTGACTGAATCAGTCATAATTTTGGCATCATGTAGAATAAACTGAAGCATAAACTTTATGCCTAAATTTTGTGGAGGAGACTGTGGAGCGAATGCCTTATCCTCAAGGGAATTTTACGTGAGTCTTGAGGTTTGCTGGAGAGAAAGTAGGGAAAGATGCTGGAAAGATTATCAGGAGCAGAAGTCCAGCACCAAGTTTTCATTTTGACTGATAATTTTGTTGTCAAGGCCAAGTCACAGGCTCCCTTGGAGTTTTACTTTCTGGTTGTGAAATGAAGAGTTTAGACCTAGTGATTGCTTACTTAGATTTTCCCTGGAGCTGTAAATGCCTGTGTCCAGATTTGAGAATTTGCAAGTTTAATGGTGACAGTTAGGTGATTTGCCTGTAGAAGGTAGGCTTTATGGGGAATCTTCAGAGGTGATGTGGAAAAGGGGAGGGCTGAAAGGGGCCTTGGAGATAGGTACATGGTTGACTATGGGAGCTGAATGGGAAGCTAAGTTAAGACTTGTGCCTTTCATTTGATAGTCATTGAGAGGTCCCGGAAGGAATATACTTATGTGATTAATGCATATTTGTGAGATTGTTCTGCCACTTAAGTGTAGGATGAATTGAAGCAAAATGATTCTTCAGTAAAGACAGGAAGCAAAATGCTTTCCTCTGTTATCAATTGTTAATCTTGACAGTATCCCTGTGAGGTAGATGTTATTACCATTATTTAACAACTGAAGAAACTCAGATAGAGAAAGGTTAAGTGATATGCTCAAGTTTACCTAGCTACTAAATGGTAGAACTGGAATCTGAATTCACGTCCATCCAACTCCAAGACTGATCCAAACTCACAGAACTACTACACTTTACCACTCTCACACTGGAGTACTACTGCTTTTAGTTCAGGAGAAGTTGATGAGAGGCAGGAGTATGGTATCGCGTATTCCATTGCAAAGGAAGAGATCCTTAACCCCTTGCTACTGAAAGTATGTGTATAGTCTTCAGACCTGCAGCAACACCACCTAGGAGCATAGCAGAGATGCAGAATCTGTGTCCCTTACCCTGGACCTGCTAACTTTGAATCAGCATTTTAACAAGATCATTAAAGTTGGAGAAGCTCTGTTCTATAGTCATCTATTGTATTGGCCCTTGCAGGTGTTAAGAAGGCTCAGCCACACTGTGCAAAACAAAAACACACTGTGTTTGTTTTGTTGCACGTTCAAATGTGCACCAAATGCTGTGATGATCTTCACTGTAGAAACTCATTTCCTAAGGTTACTCTCTGTGGGTTGTTGGCCCATCTTTTAACCTATTTCTTGACCCTCTTCCCTGTCAAACCAAACTCTTTGCTAAATACTTTGCAAAGACCCTGATAAATTAGAAGTATTTGGTTAGAAGGACAGTACCTTAACTCAAGGAAGTTCAAGCCACATCCTTAGATTGTTAGATATCAGCACCAAACTAAGTGTTTTTGGCAATTGTAGAGTAACATCTCTGAGAAGATTTTAGGGGCCTAACAGACTTATCTTCCTTGCTGTGTACATGTGGGTTTGACTGGCTCCTTGAATTTGAAGAAGTCTCAATACATAGCTCCCTGTTATCAGTTGTTTTTGCATGTCTGAAACTGGAGACAAAGTGTGATTTTAGAGGTTGAAAATTAAAAAAGCAGAGATTCTTCAAAACTTGAAGAGTGTTTATTTGATTTGAAGGAAGGTGCGCTAGCCCAGTATGGGATCCCAATGAGAGGTTTCTCCCTCGGAGACAGAGACCCTGGAGGTGGCTGTGTTGGTAGTTGGAAAAGATGAAAAAGAAGTTGAGAAAAACTTTACCTAATATCTAATCTCTAGCAAGATGTATTGGCAAAATAGCAGCATCAGTGGGCTCAAGCGTGGCAACAATTGTGATGTGGACCAGGACCAGGCAGTGTTTCATTCTGTTGTGCATAGGGTCTCTATGAGTTGGTACTGACTTGATGGCACCTAACAACAACAACAACAACAAATACTCAAGATGCTAGATTCTTTCATATAAATGATTCTTTTTTAGTTTGCTCAAAACTACTTCATGAAGAAGATGTTTTTCATAATTTGTAGTTGAAGAAACTGAGATTACAAAAGGGTTAGGTTTCTTATCCAGGACATCTAACCTATTAAGTTGTAAACTTTAACAATTTTGGTCATTCTATATCATGCTACTTAAAAAAATAGACATTTTTTGTTTTGCTTTTCAAATTATATGAGACATGTTGTTGTGTTAAGTGCTGTCGAGTCGTTGTCACTCTTAGCAACCCTGTATTGGGTTTCCGAGGAGCGGTTGGAGAGCTTGAACCACCAACCTTGCAGTTCAAACTGACCTTGCAGTTCAGCGCATTAACCTATATGGCAAAACATAAAAATGGGCTTACTATAAAAAGTAAAAGCCTTCTTTTCCATCCCCTTCCATCCTCTAGGTCTGCTCCTAAAGGTAGTCACTTTTTACAGTTTCTTCGGTAGTTACCATATAACTTTGGGTATGATGTTTCTATTTCATGTTTGATCAACTATAAACAGTATATCTGCTGCCCCTCCCTCTTTCCTATCTCCCAATTGTTAGTTACTTTATTTTTAGTTCTTATTGTGTTTTCTTTTGACTTACATGATATTTTAAATGTGCCTTCCTCAGACAGTGCCTGTTGCCTTTTTTGGTATAAATTATGAAGAAATGAATGTACCTAGTCTTCCTTTTATCTCTCTTTATACTCTCTGCTTCCAGTGTTGTTAATTGTATTATTTTTGCATTATTAAGATTTATAAATAATTATATGTGGTCTGTGAGCTCTGAGTTGAAATCCTGGTGTGGTGCTGTAGGATAAGCAGTTGACCACAGGTTGGTTTGAACCTCAAGGTTGGTGATTCAAGCTTACTAACCATTCCTCGGAAACCATACCCAGGGTTGCTATGAGTTGGAACTGACTCAACAGAACTTAACAACAACAACTCTAAATTGGAGTCTGGTTGTGGCGATGTAGCCCTGGACTGCTAATTGCAGAGTCAGTGGTTAAGCCCACCAGCCACTCCCTGGGAACCCTATACAGGTTTGCTATGAGTAGGAACCAACTCGATGGTACTTAATAGCAACAACAACTCTTAAGTTAGAGGAGGAAATGAACCAAAAGAGCTGAACAGAAAATGTCAAAGGGCTGCTCAAGAAGACAAAGTCAAATATTATAATGATATGTGCAAAGACCTGGAGTTAGAAAATCAAAAGGAAAGAACATGCTCAGCATTTCTCAAGTTGAAAGAAATGAAAAATTCAAGCCTCGACTTGAAATATTGAAGGATTCTATGGGGAAAATATTGACTGATGCTGAAAACATTAAAAGAAGATGGAATACAGAGTCACTTTGCAAAAAAAAAAAAGTGACCTATGTTCAACCTTTTCGAGAGGTAACCTATAATCAAGCACTGATGGTACTGAAGGAAGAAGTTCAAGCTGCACTGAAGGCATTGGCAGAAAACAAGGCTCCAGGAATTGACAGATGCAAACTGAAATGTTTCAACAAACTCATGCAGGGCTGGAGGCACTTATTTATATCAAGACATTTGGAAGACAGATATCTGGAAGATGTGCCCATTCCAAAGAGAAGTGACCCAACAGAATATTTTAATATCACATGCAGGTAAAATTTTGCTGAAAATAATTTAATAGTTGTTAATAGTAGATTGGCAGGGAACTGCCAGCAATTCAAGCTGGATTCAGAAGAAGACATAGAACTAGGCATATCATTGCTGATGTTAGATGGATCTTGACTGAAAGCAGAGAATACCTGGAGGATGTTTATTTGTGCTTTATTGATTCTACAAGGCCTTATTCTCCTGTGAAGCAGCTTGAACCTTGAAGATCATAGTCCAGTGCTTATCCTACAGAGTTGTGACTGTAGGGGGACATTGAATGCTTTTATTTCTTTCCTAGCTACCTTCCTATTTGACCCCATTCCATCAACACTCATGGAAGCAGCAGTCACAGAATCAAACAGTGCATTGTGTTAGGCATATCATCTGTACAAGACCTCTTTAAACTGTTGAAGAGCAAAGATATCAATTTGAAGACTAAGGTGTCCCTGACCCGAGTCATGGTATTTTCAATAACCTCATATGCACGAGAAAGTTGGACAGTAAATAAGAAAGACCTTAGAAGAATTGATGCATTTGAGCTATGGTGTTGGAGGAGAATATTAAAACTACCATGGACTGCCAAAAGAATAAACAGATCTGTGTTGGAAGAAGTACAGCCAGAGTGTTCCCTGGAAGACTTCATCTCTCATACTTTGGACATACTGTCAGGAGGGACCAGTCCTTGGAGAAGGGTATCATGTTTGGTAAAATGAAGGGTTGGAGAAAAAGAGGAAGAACCCCAACGAGTTGGATTGGGCATAGTGGCAGTAGTGATGGGCTCAAATGTAGCAACAATTGTAAGGTTGGCACAGGACCAGGCAGTGTTTTATTCTGTTGTGCATAGGGTTGCTATGATGGCACCTAACAACAACAAAATAAAAGCAAGTTTTTTACTAAACTTGCTAAAATTACAACTCTTGAGTATACGTTACACTTATTGAGTTAAAAGGAATGACTGACTTTACAGAGTCCATATGAATCGGGCTGCTAACCTCAAGGCTGGCTGTTTGAAACTACCAGCCATTCCATGGGAGAGAGATGAGGCTTTCTGCTCCGTAAAGATTTATAGCCTCGGAAACCCTGTGCAGGGTCACTATGAGTTGGAACCGAGTCCATGGTACTTAACAACAACAACAACATCAACAGTTTTCGCATAGGGTCTAAGATTCTTTGGGGGGAAAAATCAACAATTTGCAAACAGTTTTATTTAATATAAACGCAGAGGTTACCCATTTAAAGTGTACAGTTCAACAGTTTTGATTGAGAGTTTTGCAGTCATCACCCAAGTCAATGGTAAAGCAGTTTTGTTCCCCAAAAGAAAGCCTGTACAATGAGCGGTCACTGCCCATTCTCCTCCTTCTTTAAGCCACCCAGCCCTAGGCAGTTCATCTACTTTCTGTGTTTATGGATTTGTCTGTTCTGGATAGTTCATATAAATGGAGTCCTGGCATGGTGCTGTGGGATAAGTACTGGGTTGTTAACCAGAAGGTTGGTGGTTCAGACCCACAAATCACTCCTTGGAAACCCAATATTGGATCGCTGTGAGTCAGAAGTGACTTGTCAGCCCATATGAACAACCACAACAATATGTATGTAATAAGGAGCCTTTTGTATTTGGTCTCTTTCATTTAGCATAATGGTTTCAGGATTCATCCATGTTTTAGCATGTATCAGTACTTCATTCCTCCTTATGGTAAAATAACATTTTATGTGTATTTCACATTTTGTTTATTTGTTCATTGATGGACATTTGCGTTGTTACTACTTTTTGGCTATTATGAATAATGCTGATATGAACATTTGTGTACCAGTTTTTATAGGGATATTTGGTTGTTGTTTTTTTCTCTTGTGTACATACCCAGGAGTAGACTTGCTGGGTAATATTGTGCATATTGGGGTCCTGGTGTGATGCTGTAGCATCAGCACTGGACTGCTAACCCAGTTGGTGGTTCAAACCCACCAGCCACTCCTTGGAAACTCTCTGCAGGTTTACTATGAGAACCAACTCAACAGCACTTACCAACGACAACAGTGGTGCAGTGCCGTGAATTATTTCATAGGATTTTCATGCCCTTAATCTTTATTGTTGTTGCTGTTAAGTGCCGTTGAGTCAGCTCTGACTCACACCGACCCTGTATAGGGTTTCCTAGAAGCAGTTGGTGGATTTCAACCACCAGCCTTGAGGTTAACAGTCTAGTGCTTATCCTATAGCACCATACCAGGACTTCACAGTCTCTGTAACTCCCACCAAACAACGTTTTTCCTGAAGGGTCTGGGTAAAAGAAGTAGGGGAAGATGCCGATGGATTTATATGGTTGAGTTGTAATTGTTAACGGGGCTAATTATGATTGGTCAATTGTGCCATCCTGTTGGCTATAAAATGAGCCATCCCAGAAGTAGAGGGAGGATCTCACTACCATCAAAGAGCTAGGAGTGGAGCCCATCCCTAAGGCTCTGAGATCCTTGTGCATTATTGAACCTCCTTGACCCAGGAACAGAAAGCTCTTAACACCAGAGAAGTGACAAGAGGAGCAGCTGCAGCAGAACCAAGACCCGAGCACCAGACAGACGGGTGGACTTCTTAGTCCAGGAAGCAAGTAAAACTGAGTACCTTTGGGCAGGAGACTGACTTGTAGAGTGGTCTGTCTCTAGGCACTTAATTGGGAAGCAAAGTTTGCTGACCTACTGAGCTAGAGCTTATACATTGGGGTTGAGGCTTATAGTAGAGTGAGGTGTCCTTTAGGCCTTTATCAGCAGCCTTTGTAACATTGCCTGAGCAGGCCAGAGGTCAAAGGGCCAGAGAGAAGTCTGCCTTCAGGCATGGCAGAGAAGAGGCTGTCCTGAGCAAAGAACTGTCTCCTGAACATTTCTGGTCCTGCATTGTAGCTTGTAAACTTCCCTGTGAATATAATGTCTGAGTTCTCTGTGGGCCATTGCAATGAATTATTGAACCCAGCTGATAATTCTGTGCTAGTTACCAGCTGTAAATGGCACTGTGGGTTAAAGCGCTGGACTGCAAAGTCAGTTTGAACCACAAGGTCACCGGTTCATGCTCACCAGCTGCTTCTTGGAAACTCTTGTCTAGGGTCGTTTTGGGTCGGAACCGACTCTAGGGCATTTAACAACTTAACAACAACCGGCTGTAAATGCTGTGGGAGGAATGGTTGGTGCCATTTTTTTTTTTCATACAGTAACTCTACGTTTGACTTTTTCAAAAATTGCCAAACTGTTTTGCAGTGTGTCTGTACCATTTTACATTCTCATCAGCAAAGCTTGTGGTTCCCACTTTCTCCACATCCTCACTGTCACTTGTCGTCGTCTCTTGTATATTAACCTTCTTAGCGGGCTGAAGTGGTAGCTCTTGGTGGTTTTCATTTCAGTTTCTTTAATGATTATTGTTGATAATCTTTCTATGTGCTTATTGGTCATTTATGTTTGTGAATAAATGCTTATTCAAATCCTTTGCCCATTTTTTTCAATTGGACTACTTGTCACTTTATTGTTAAGTGTGAGAGTTCTTTATATATTTTGGGTATTAGACCCTTATTAGATAAAGATTTTGCAGCTATTTCTTATCCTCAGGAGTTCCTGTTCACTTTCTTGATATCTTTTGAATTTTGGTGAAGTCTAATTCACGTACCTTCTCTTTTGTCACTTGTGTTTCTGATGTGTCTAAGAAACCACCACCACTACCTCCAAGAAAAGTTTGCTTAACCCAAAATTCTTAAGGTATTCTAAACTTGAGACTAAACTCTTTCTTTGACTCTAACAAATTGTCAGATTAATATGCTAAGTAAAACAAGGATATATTATAGTTTACCTTTACTGTTATTATTAGTTGCTTAGTGAATATTTTTTAAACTGCACATGGCAAGAGGTAGTTTTCTTGCTGTGGCTTTTTTAGCTCAGTGAACTCTTGAATTCTGTAACTTTCCACATCATTAAAAAATATTCTTGCCTTGTGTTGTGGCATGTGATGTTACTTCTCTCGTTTCTAACAATAGCATCTGTGCCTTTCAACATGTACATACAATAAGATTTGTTTCATTATAAATAGTAGTCATACAGCTTTTGTTTTATAGCAGTTACTCTTTAACAGATTATTTTGGAGAACACATAATCTAAGCAGATTATGTTGAGAAAATTGTTATTTTGTGACACTTTGGGGAAAAACTGAAGATTTACCACAGAAGGAGTCCTAGTATAGCGCTGTAGGATCAGCACTGGACTGCTAACTACAAGGTCGGTGGTTCAAACCCACCATGCCACTCCTTGGAAACTCTATACAGGGTCGTTATGAGTCGGAACCACCTCGTTGGTCCTTACCACCACCACAGAAAGAAGTATTGATTTGGGCAAGTAAAGAAGTCTCAGCACTCTTAGCTTCTGTTTCTGGTTGTTTTTTTTCCTGGGAGTTGTTTATAGCTTCCTGCATAATCTTACTTTGTTTACAGTAATATGTCATTTTCATTGCTACAGACCTTTAAGGATTCTAATCCCAAAATGCTTGTCAAAAAATCTTTCAGGTTCCTGTGTCACATTCAGATACTTAATTATATTTTCATTTCAAAGTCCTGAGAGCAGATTCCATGTCTGGGTGCTACAATGCAGTGGGGGCAGCTGCAGATCTTTCCATATAAATATCTAGATGAAAGGTTAAGGTGATTTGTGAGTGTCATATATGGAGACTTCTATCTGGAATGTGATTTCATCTAAGAAGTGCTATCTTTTGCTGCTGTTGTTGTGTGCCGTTGAGTCGGTTCTAACTCATAACAACCTGTATAATGTTTCTGAGACTGTAAATCTTATGGGAGCAGAAAGCCTCACATTTCTACCTTGGAGTGGTTGGTGGGCTTGAACTGCTGACCTTGTGGTTCGTAATCCAGTGCTTATGCTACAGAGTTACCATGCTCCTAGAGGCTGTCTGTAAATGTCTCAAAAAAAAACCTCCTCCTCACTTTTTAATACCAACTGTGAACTTTTCTCCTTTAAACATGCCCATCATTTTCCTTAACACTAAAGGAGTCCTGGTGTGGTGCTGCGGGTTAATGTGCTGGATTGCAAAGTCAGTTTGAACTGCAAAGTCAGCAGTTCAAGCTCACCAGCTGCTCCTCTAAAACCCTCTACAGGATCTCACTGTGAGTTGGAACTGACTTGAAGGCGCTTAACACCAAACAAAGGAGGTTAGAAGTCCTGGTGTGATGCTGGACTACTAACCACAAGGTTGATGGTTCAAACACACTCACTGTTCCATAGAAACCCTACACAGTATTGTTATGAGTTGGAACTGAATTGACAGCACTTAACAATAACAACGCAAAGAAGATTAATTAAAATATTATTCTCGTGTTACAAATACTAAAATGTTTACCATGGGAAAGGAGAAATACATAAATATTTATTTTATTGAATGGGACTTGTTTTGGTGTTGATAACCTGGGATGTATGTTCTGTAATATATGTATGCTATAAACCTTTAATACATGTAGAATAGAATTTCTTTGCTAGAAGAAAATGTGTCTTGTAGGAGGTAAGTAATTACTTTTTTAAAAATATAAGTAATAAGAAAGGGTAACAGTGCTGTATGTTTTAGGCAGAGTGTTCGATGGAATACATGTTTAATTTAGCAAATTTGGCTCATTGTTATGTTAGATTGGAGAGAGTGAAATAATTAATAAGACACGGCACCTTCAAGGACTTTATGGACTAGCAAACCAGAATGCAACCAGGTTTCACTGAGTCACTTCCAGCGCCGAGGCAGCTCAATGTATGTCAGAGTAGAGCTGTGTTTCACAGGGTCTCATCTACAGAGGTAGATGACAGGCCTTTTTTCCATGATGTCTCTGGATAGACCTGAACTGCCAACCTCTTGGTTAGCGAAGAGCATGTTAGCCATTTGCACTACTTAGGGACTTATGTAGAATAGTGAAGAGAGATGTCAATATCAACCTTAATTCAAGGCAGATTGGTTTAATCACTACTGCAAGGAATGGAGAAAGAAACCAATGATGATCATTGGCTGAAAGAAGCTTTGATAGTGACAGTGGCATTTGAGCCAGGTCTGAAAGAAATGGAAGGCTTCTGATATGTGCAGCATTTCAGATTTGTGAAACATTGTGGTACAGGAATGCATTGGTAGTACCCTTTCAGTGCACATGACAAGAAGGAAACTGATCTCAAACGGATTTAAACAAAAAAATCTCATGCTCACTGCCATTGAGTCTATTCTGAACACAGTGACCCACTCTATGGGGCTCTGAGGCTGGAAATCTGTATGGGAGCAGACAGCTTCATCTTTCTCCCGTTGAGCGTCTTGTGGGTTTGAACCACTGACCTTGCATTTAGCAAAATCCAGTGCTTATCTTATATGGCCACCAGGGCTCCTTAAACAAAAAATAGAAAGGGGAATTTACTGGCTCACCTTTGAGAAATGAATATATTTGTAGAGAAATGAATATATTTGTAGAAAAATGAATATATTTGTAGAGAAATGACTATATTTGTAGTCTTGCTTCATGACCAACTGGATCCAGGTGTTTAGCCTTTCATCAGTATTCTTACTTTATATTCTAACTAAGGAGCTTAGCAAACCCAGCGGTTAGAGAGACTTCTCAATAATTGTAGACAAAGTTCTTGGCTTGGATACTTATCTTTAATAACTATAACCTGGTATGTTGCTCTGATCAGCCACGACTGAGTTATGTGCCCCAGAAGATGTGTGTCTGTGTTGTGTGCTCAATTCCACTTAAACCACATGTAGATTGGGGGAGATGTCATTGAAAGTAAAATTGAGGTTGTTGTTGTTGAGTGCCTTCGAGTCAGTTCCGACCCATAGCGACCCTGTAAAGGGTTTCCGAGGAACGACTGGTGAGCTTGAACCACTGACTTTGCAGTTCAAACCAACTTTGCAGTCCAGCGCATTAGCCCACAGTGTCACATTATTTTGATTATTGTAATTTAATTTAATTGACCTATTTTCCATTAATTTTTCCTAATTTTTATTACCAAGGTAATTTGAGGTGGTTAAAAAGTACATATATTATACCAAGGTTTAAAAAAAAAAAAGAATTAGGAAATGGAGGCAGGGAGGAGGAGGGTAAATAAGAAAAAGAGTGAAACAAGGAAAGGATTAATATTCGTATCGCAAATGCAGACCATAAGTACTCTAGACTTCTGCTGCAGATTTACTGCTTATTTGATCCTGAACTTTCTATCAGCCAGTGCAAAGAAGGATCAGGCACATGATTTATAGTGATAGAAAGATAAATTCGACACTCAAGAGTTAGTAGTACTAGAACCCAGAGAAATGCCATCCAAAGACTCTTAAAGGATGCTGTGTGATGTTGCAAACAAAATTCTTAAGAATCCATTCGGTAATGATATATATGGAGTTCTTTCTTAAAAGACCCATCAATATGGGTATGTAACTCAATGCCAAAAACAATTTAGGACAAGTCATAAGGGGCCAAACAGTTCAAGCTTACTTTGAAAACCTCATACAGGGTTGCTATGGGTTGCACCCAACTCGATGGCACATAGCAACAACAGCGATCATAGTTGTCAGGCTACAGCCCATGGGGCTAAATTTCTCCTGCTGCTATTTTATAAATAAAGTTTTATTGGTACAAAGACTCACTTGTCTGCATATTGCCTACAGCTGCATTCATGCTGTAATGGAGAGTTGAGTAGTTGTGACAGAAACCATATGCTCTAGAAAGGGTAAAATAGTTCCTGTCTCACCCTAAACTGAAAAGGTTTGTTAACCTTTGATTTAGATACACATCTCTCTGCTTAATTGGTTTAAAAGTAAGGTAGCACATCTAGAACAGAGATCTCAAACTGTTATGTCAAGTTCCAAATTTGCCCTATACATGGAGTCCTGGTGTGGCACTGTTGCAAAGTCAGTTTGAACTGCAAGGTTGGTGGTTCAAGCTCACCAGCTGCTTCTTGGAAACCCTATACAGGGTTGCTATGGGTCGGAATCGACTCAACAGCACTTAACAACAATGTGTTTCATTTGGTCAAATCAGTGTTTTTTTAAAAAAATGGAGACAACACAGAAAATTCAGATTTCTGCGTTCTCTGGGAAAAATTGGATTTGCATTGTGTATGTCACGGAGTAGATGTACCTTTTTTAAAAAAATTGTAAATGTTCCCCACCACTCTGTGTACCTCTCAGTCTTGGTCTCCTTCAAAGATCATTTTAGGAGGCTATAGAGATTTGAGGTTTTAGCCTCTGAATTAGAGGAATAATTGAGCCGAACATGCTTCAGCCATGTTTAAGTATATTACTTCTTTTAATAATACTGGACAACACAGAAATTGAAGTTATTTTTTCTATTACATGGAATATAGTTGTTCTGTTACTATTTATAGACAGACTACAAATTGAGTAAGTGTGGTGAAAGGATAAACACACATCTTTGCTGATTTTTAAACCAAATATCTTCTTTTTTGGTTTCGATGATTGCTTCTTGATCTATGCACAGGTTCTGCATGAACACAAATAATGTTCTAGAATTTCCGTTGTTTGCAATGCTATCCAAATTTTGTTATGATCCACATAATCAGAAGACTTTGTATAGTAAATGAAACATAAGTTAACATCTTTCTGGTATTCCTTGTTTTTAGCCAAGATCCATCTGACATCAAAAATGATACCCCTTGTTGTATATCTTCTTTTGAATTTGGTGTAAATTTCTGACACTTCCCTGTTAATGTACTGCTTCAGCCATTTTTGAATTATCTTTAGCAGAATTCAGTTGCATGTGATCTTGTTCCATAATTTTCACATTATCTTGGATCATCTTCCAGAAAATACAGATCTTCCAGTCAGTTGGTTAGGTAGTTGTCTTCCAAGTTTCTTGACGTAAACAAATGCTTCCAGCATTGTATCCATTAATTGAAACATCTCAGCTGGTATTCTGTCAATTACTGGAACCTTGTTTTTTTGCCATTGCTTTCAGCACAGTTTGAACTTCTTTGTTCAGTATCACTGGCTCTTGATTGTATGAAAATTCCTCAAATGGTTGTGTGTAGACCAATTCTTTTGGTACTCTGTGTATTCCTTCCAACTTATTTGATGCTTCCTGTGTAGTTCTGTATTTTGTTCAAATAATCCTTCAGTATTGCAAGTTATCTTAGTTATTGAAAGCTGCTATAATATAAATGCCACAGGTAGATGGCTTTTGCAACCAAAAATTGATTCTTTTATGGTTTAGAAGGCTAGAAGTCCAAATTCAGAGTGCTGGTTCTTGGGGAAAGCTTTCTATTTATTAGCTCTGGGGAAAGGCCCTGTCCCCTTCAGCATCTGTAGGCCCCATATTCCATAGAGCTCTCCATACATCTTCCCCTGGATAGAAGAGCTTCACTGTATATCAATCTTCACCCGAATCTAGGAGCCTCACAGTGCAGGGACCCTAGGTTCAAAGGACAAACTTCACTCCCGGCTGTTCTGTCTTGGTGGCAGGTAGTAGGTCCCTCTGAGTTCAGCTCACTTCTCTCTCCTTTGATATCTCTAAAAAGATTGATTCAAGACACAAGTCCTGTAGAGACTGCATCTGACCTCATTAACATCATAGAAGTGAGGATTTACATTAGATCAGGACTTGTCACATCAAATGATATCATGGGGTTGATTGTACTATCTTAGATCTCATCCTGGAGGTGATAACTACATCTTAACTTCTAAACCACTGAGAATCCTGGCCCAGCGAAGCTGACACAAAACTCACACAAGTTGAGTCTTGAATGTTTTCTTTCCATTTGAGAAATGCTGAGTATGTTCTTCCCTTTTATTTGTTTGTTTGTTTTTAATTCCAGGTCGTTGCACATTTCATTATACTTTGTCTTCTCGAGCTGCCATTTGAAATCTTCAGGTCAGCTCTTTCCGTCATTGTTGCTTCAGTTTGTTTCAGCTACTCTACAATCAAGAGCATGTTTCAGAGTCTTTCTGACATCCAGTTTGTTTTCTTTCTTTCCTGTCTTTTAAATGACCTTGTGTTTTTTTATGTATGAAGTCCTTGATGTCACCCTACAACTCATCTGGTTTTCAGTCATTAGTGTTTGATGTGCATATTTATTCTAAATCCAGGTGGGATATATTGGCTTCTGTGGACTTGCTTAAATTTTCTTCAGCTTTAAAGTTGGTCTTGTATATGAGCAATTGATGGTCTACTCTGCAGGTCGTTGCTGATCTAGTTCTGGTTGATGATACTGGGATTCTCTATCAATCTCTTTCCACAGATACAGTCATTTAGATTCCTGCCACTGTCTGTGTGTGTAGCCACCATGTGTATTGTTGAGAAAAGTTTTTAGAAATAGGTCACCAGGTCCTTCTTTCTAGGAGTTAATCATTTTTTAGAATTGTAATATACTTGTTGGAATACTTATTTTGATAGTTTTCTCAGATACTCATCTGAATGTGGATGTGATCTTAGACTTTTCTTTCCTTTTTGTTTTTATTGTCTAATTATTTCCATCCTTGTAACTCAGTATACCATGTATTCCAATAATGTTTTTTTTAACTAGGGTTTGTTCTAACAGCTTACGCAATATTAAGTAATATTCAGGGGACACTAAGTACACTTGTAACATCTAAACACTAAATTTTTAAGGGCTTTAAAGAGAATACATTTTGTATTTATTCTAAATCAAGGATCAAATTATATTTTTGTAGTTGAATGCACAGATTATGGTATCAGATATACCTGGGTGCACATCCTGGTTTGACACTATGACTTAGGGAAAGTTATTTTCTCTCTAAGTTTTGTTTCCTTATTTATAAAAATAAGGATAAGTACCTCATAGGATTCTTGTAAGAATTAAATAAGCAGCTGCCATATAGAACTTGTCCAATAAATGATAGCTAATGGAGTCTTGGTGTGGCACTGTGAGTTTGTGTGCTGGACTGCAAAGTTGGTTTGAACTATAAGGGCAGCAGTTCAAACTCACCAGCTACTCCTAGAAAACCCTATCCAGGATCACTATGGGTCTGAACCGACTTGATGGCACTCAACAACAATAGCAACAAATGGCTCTTATAATGTTACAAGGAGGCCTAATAGCACTTACTATTAAGTTAATCACAAGATCAGCATTTCAAACTCACCAACTGCTCCCTGAGAATAAGATGAGACTTTCTGTTCCTGTCAAGGTTTTCAGCCTTGGATACCAAATACAAGGTCGCTATGAGTGGATACCAACTCAATGGCAGTGTTTATTTATTTATTATAATGTCACAAGATGGCCAAAGGATCAGATGATTTATTTGGTCTCAATATATATTTTATCTGGAATTTTTACTCATGTTTGAAAGTAGGTAGTTTAAGTTAATGCTGTCTGTGATAGGATAATATCTATACATCTACAAGGAAGACCACTTAATACCGCTGTTAAATTGTCAAATTTGCACACCAACCACTAAAGCCAGTGAAGATGAAATTGAAGAATTTCTGCCAGCTTCTTCAGTTTGATATTGATCAAATATGCCATCAAGATGTATTGATAATTATTGTTGATTGACGTTTGAGGATTGGAAATAAAGAGGAAGGCTTAACAGTTGGAAAATATGGAGCTGGAGATCCTGTGATACTATTTTTTAAGACCAATAATTTATTCATTGCAAATACCCTTTAAAAACAACATAAAAGCTGACTGTACACAGGGACCTCATCAGATGAAATACACAGAAATCAAATTGACTACATCTGTGGAAAGAGACAGTGGGAAAGCTCCATATCATCAGCCAAAACATGGCCAAGACAGACTGTGGAACAGACCATCAATTGCAAATATGCAAGTTTAGGCTGAAGCTGATGAAGATTAAAGCAAGTCCACAGGAGCCAAAATTTGACATTGAACATATGCATCTTGAATTTAGAGATTATCTCGAGAACAGATTTGATGCATTAGACACTAATGATCAAAGACCAGAAGAGTTGTGAGATGACATCAAGACCATCATTCAGGAAGGACACCACACTAGGGAGAATGAGTATTGCAGAACACTTAATTGCACTCTTGAGGAGCCTTTACATAAAACAAGAGACAGTCATTCAGACAGAGAAAGGGGGCACCGAATGGTTTAACATCAGAAAAGGTGAGCATCAGGATTATTTTCTTTCAACATACTTGTTCAGTCTGTATACTGTGCAAATAATCTGAGAAGCTGGATTATATAAAGAAGAATGTGGCATCGCGATTGGAGGGAGACCTGTGATACGCAGATGATACAACCTTGCTTGCCAAAAGCAAAAAGGACTTAAGAAACTGATGATGAACAAAGCCCACCACTTTCAGTATAGGTTGCACCTGAAGTAAAGAAAACAAAATTCTTCACTACTGGACCAACAATTATCATCATGAAAATGGAGGAAAGATTGAAGTTGTCAAAAACTTTGTTTGACTTGGATCAACTATCAACACTTATGGAAGCAACAGTCAAGAAATCAAATGATGCATTGTATTACGCAAATCTGCAGCACGAGTCCTCATTAAAGTGTTCAAGAGCAAAGATGTCAGTTTGAGGAGTGAGGTGTGCTTGACCCAAGCCATGGTATTTTCAGTAGCTTCATATGCGTGTGAAAGTTGTGCAGTGAATAAAGAAGACTGTAGAAGAAATTGATATATTTGAGTTATGGTGTTGGGGAAGAATATTAAAAGCACCATGTACTGCTAGAAGAACAAATACGTCTGTGTTGGAAGAAGTACAGCCAGAATGCTTAGAATCCAGGATGGTGAGACTTCACCTCTCTCAGTTTGGATATGTTACCTGGAGGGACCAGTTCCAGGAGAACGACATTATGCTTATATGAAGTGGAGGGACAACAACAAAAAAAGAGGGATACCCCTAACGAGATGGATTGGCACAATGGTAGTAGCAGTGGGCTCAAGATTAACAAGATTTTGTGAGGCTGGCACAGGACTGAGTGGTTTCGCTCAGGTGTGCTATGCTTGGAACAGAATCTACAGCACCTACCAACACAACAAGTTAAGTTGTGTTGAACATTATTGCATATTAAATAACCGTATTAAATAAGTACATTAATGATGCATGGATAACTCTAGGTTTTTATATGATTAATAGTCAACATTTTACTATTAATAGGCACTTTAATGTAACAGTTCACACATGTCAGAACCTAGGGTAAATTTCAGTGCCTGTTACTTTTTATTTGAGCAAACTATTTAGTTTTCTCCTGTAAAGATTTAGAGCCTCGGAAACTCTGTTCAGGGTCGCTATGAGTCAGAATCGACTTGACGGCACTTAACAACAACAATCAGTTAATGGGAAAGTAATGAAATAATAGCATAAGAGTTTGATAAAAATAGCTCTAACCCTGGGAATCATTAACTGGATTATTTTATTAGGAAGATGCCATTGGAATAAAAATGTGGATAATATTGAAGTTCTAAATGTTTTCCCCAAATTTGAAATTCCTCATATTTTTTTTAAGCTGGGGATTTGCATGCTTGATAATAAAACAAAAAACAAAAAACAAAAAAAACTCATCAAAATTATAGTTACTAAAGAATTTTGTTAAGGAAAAATATAAGGAAAATTAGGTGTTTAGGAGGTGAATTTTAGAAGAATTTGTTAGTGAATCCTGTTTTATAAGTGGAAGAATTATTTTTGGTGACAGTTCTAATTTTTTCAATTAGAACCACTCTGAATAATCATATAGAATGTGAGTATATTTTATAATTAAATAAAATGAAATTCTTATTGTAATCATCTTGAACTATACCAACTGAAGTTCTGACACTGATATCTGTAGTTTTCCTTGGATAATAAAGATTTATGAAATGTTAAGTTAGTATTGCTTTTTTATGCATTACTATTTGGTTTTTATATACGATTGTTGTTATATGATGTCAAGTGGATTCCAACTCATAAAGTCCCTGTATAAGGTTTCTGAGGCTGTAAATCTTTGTGGGAGCAGAAAACAACATCAGTCTACTATGTAGCAGCTGGTGGGCTCCAACCACCAACCTTTTGGTTAACAGTCCAGTACTTATCCTACAGAGCCACACATGCCCTGGTTTTTATATAATAGTCGATTTTTTCGTTTAAATTGTTTCCCCAAACATTTTTTTGCTTTACTACTCCTTGAGCTTTTATAAGGAGCCCTTATAGCACTTAACTGCTAACCAAGAAATTGGCAGCTCAAACCCACCAGCTGTTCTGCAGAAGAAAGATATGACAGTCTGCTTACATGAAGATTATTGCCTTGGAAATCCTATGGGGCAGTTCTGCTCTGTCCCATAGTTGTTGTTGTTGTTATGTGCCGTGGAGTCGGTTCTGACCCACAGTGACCCTGTACAGGGTTTCCGAGGCTGTAAATCTTTACGGGAGCAGACCACCTCATCTTTCTCCTGTGGAACCACTGGTAGTTTCGAACTGCTGACCTTGCAACTCGCAGCCCGATTCGTAACCACTACGCTACCAGAGCTCCTTAGAGTCTCTATGAATTGGAATTGACTTGATGATCTTCGGTATTCTGGGTCTGAGCTTTTAAGGTGTTGTTTACAATGAACTATTTCTTCTCTACTGACATTATCTTCAATTCTCTTTTCGATTTTCATTTAACATTAAAGTGCGTTTTAATATTTTTAAAGATGTTTATAGTTTAAGGAACCTGTCAACCTGTTAGAATACCGACACTTGTGTGAACTTGCTCTATTCCTCTGAGACTATAAATATTTTTGTTGTTGTTAAGTGCTGTTGAGTCAGTTTTGACCCATAGCAACTCTGTATAGGGTTTCCAAGGAGTGGCTGGTGACCTTGAACTCCCGACCTTGCAGTTCAAACCAACTTTGCTGTCTAGGGCATTTAATCCAGAAATATGAAGGCTGAAAGCTATTTATCCTACTGTTATGGTAGGTATGTTAAGTAGAAATGTTGATGTATATGTTAAATTTTATAACAGAGTTTCAAATAAGTCACTTGAAGTATATATTTACAATTTTAGTTAGAAAATGGAAAAGTGAGTTAGGTATGGTTCAGAGAAAGCATATCTTCTCAGATTAATTTGCCCTACTGTGTGGCTGCCAGTGCTCACAACAGGAATTCAGCTAGAGCGCCAAAAACTTAGGTTAGCAATTCTTCCCTATCCGTCTGTAGTATGATAGAAAATGCATTAGGAAAGGTTTTAGCGACCATAAGTCAAGTTAGTGTGTACCAGTAATTGGACTAATCCTGTACTAGAAGGATCAGTCCTTTTATACTTGAAAACAAATTTACCAGAACACTTATTTTTTTGCCACATCAAGTTTATTTATTAATTAAATATAAGAGGTTTATCACTGATAGGTTTTTGAGGCTGAATACAAAGGCCATCTGTTAATGTATTTGCTAATATACCAAGAGAATCAACACATTCATAATGTAAAGTTACATCTTTTTAGGCATTTTGAAAATTAACAGTCCATATTTTATCTTTAATATCTTAATAGTCTCTTAATATTTGATCTACTAAAACAGAAATGAAAGCAGTTGTATATATGAACAAGCAATAGTAGACTAAGGCAAGATGATGGTTAAAAAAAAACCAAATACTCCCTCAACAGAAGCGTTGCCATTGGCTGCTGATTATATACTACTCTTACTTTTCTAAAGTATAACTAAAATGGATACTAAGTTTCTCATAATTGCATAAATTAACAATGTATATTACCTTTTCTGTTCTGTACCTTGTGATTTGACTTTGAACGTTTCTTGAAATGTTGTTGTTTCTTTAGCATTCTTTAATGGTTGGGTGCCACAGAGTCAGTTCTGACTCACAGCAATCCTTTTAGGGTTTCCTAAGCTGTAAATCTTTATGGTAGCAGAAAGCGTCATCTTTATCCTGTGGAGTGACTAGTAGATTTGAGCTGCTGACCTTGCAGATAGTAGCTCAGCTCATAAACTACTGTGCAATGGGGAGTAGTCCTTTAGTGTATGTGTGTGTGAGGAAAAAAAAAACCCCAACATTCTTTTATAAACAGGTGAAGTCTGTTATTTAATAATAGGCAGCTATTGTTGGAGTCCTGGTGTGGCGCTGTGGGCTAATGCGTCAGACTGCAAAGTCGTTTGAACTGCAAGGTCGGTGGTTCAGGCTCACCAGCTGCTCCTTGGAAACCCTATACAGGGTTGCTATGGGTTGGAATTGACTTGGCGACACTTAACAACAACAATTGTTCCAACCCATAGAAACCCGACCCTGTATAGGGTTTCCAAGGAGCACCTGGTGTGCTTGACTTTGCAGTTCAAACAACTTTGCAGTCTGCCACATTAGCCCACAACGCCACCTCAGGACTATCCATAATTCTCATTTTGAAAAAATACACCATCTAAAAAAATTCTGTCATTGAATGAAAAGCAAATAGAAAGAAAAAGTGATAGCTTTATTTTTCACAACAGAGTTATAACTGAATGTTTAAGTATTTATTGCATGTGCATCTTATGCAGTTGGGGTATGCTATCATTATATTTTGCTAGATTCTGTTGTAAAAATAGAGATTATCTTCTACTTTTTAGTGTTTTACCATTCCCAACTAAGATTGGGACTGTTTAAACCTTGAAAAATTCATAGTATGGTATCTGGGGTTTGCTATTAGGCGATCATAGGAAGGATGTAGTGAGTTGATGATAATTGATTTATCCTCATCATGCTGAACCTCCCACTCTTCTTCCACTCTGTCCTCCCTTGGGCAATAATCACAGGGTCGAGCTGCCAATCTGTAGACTTAATTTTTTCCAGTAGTACCATCTGGCTGCTTGGCACCAGAAGTTATATTGGTTCTTTGTGGTTGCTACTGAATTTGTCATATTGTTAGACAGCCGATGGAATGCTTCTTTCTATTTGACCCTGATTTTCTTTTAACTAATTATTGATTTTTATTTAGAGAATCTTCTCTAGCCATTTCTGAGAGTATTCAGAATTTTAGTGTGAAAAGAATAGAATGTACCTAAACAAATACTTTGTGCAGCCTTCTGTTTAGTTCTCCAATAAAATTCTCTTTCCAGGAAGATGAATTGAAAGTTAATTGTGGAGGTTTTCTGTCTCACTCAAATCTGTTTACATTTTTCCAATGTATATTAAAATCCTGTTATGTCTGCCTTTGCCCCCCCCAACCATGAATATTAAAAAAAATTATATCAGAGGCACAGTTAACCTTCTAATATTTAGCAATAATTTATCCCCTTTAGAACAAATGGTCATTTTTCTATAACTTGCATTTTATTTATTAAGGTGGTTTTATTGTCATGCCTAATAAGGCCCATATGCAATTTAAAAGAATAGTTGTAAAATATATATCTTAGGTTTCAGTAATGAGAAATAAATGCCTAAACACCCATCTGTAGATATTTAAGCAGTTTTTATTTTTTCATATTCCATGGTAAACTAGAAATTTTTCATGAAAGACAAGAACTATGTGACCTATTTGTTTTTAAAGTAAAGAGCATAAACAAAAATAATTCTTTAACTCTCAAATCTATGTACAAAGCAGTTCGTTTTGACAAGTATTTATTTTATTTGATTGTATTCATTTTTAATGCAACAAGATAGATGAATCTTTAGAAAGTTTTTAGAGGTGTTCATTTATATGAAAATATTACTCGTGAGTTTAAGCTTCAAATGAGATTTATGTAATCTGTGTTGCTTTATAATGGCAGGATGCTGACGTGTTAGAAATGTTTACTCTGAATCCTGTTTGATACTGATGTATGTGTATTTTGAAGTTCTTAAATGGTGTTTTAGCTGAAATGTTTTAATATTACCATACTAGAGGCTTACTAACTGAATACTGGACTTTTCCAGAACACTTTCAGAACATTAGATAAAATATACAGCTACATTGCAGTCATTTGGTTTTGATGTGCTGTTAAAGTCACTTGTTTGTAAGTGTTTTGGTTTAAAGTCTGTAGAAAAAATGAGTAATAAATGTCACTCTGTAAGAGCTAAATCAGATATCAGGGAAATGATTCATGTGTCAACTGGAATAGTTAACATGCATTTTATTCCACTGTCTAGAGGAGGAGGTGGGCTATAGAAAAAATGAATTCTTCACTAAATAATTTATAGCAATTATATCAAATTTTAATAACTGAAGCTCAAAAAAAATATATATATGATTCATGTTTTCACATTCACTTACATTAGAGATTAATTATGCTTTCTTTAAACAAAAATGTACTCTTAATAAATGTTTTTAATTGGTGAATTGTGATTCATTTCATATTTATAGAGTAGTATCATTTGATCAGTTTTTAGCTATAACTTAATGTGAAGCTAGCATATTGCAGCTAATTTGTTGTTTCAGATGCCAACTCATTATAATTTCCACTTAAAATATTAAAAAAAAAAATGCCCTGAATTGTTTGTTGGCTTTATCTTAAGTCAAATATGTAAAAGGGACAGTAGAGCATTTTTCTTTGGAATCATGGAGAGTTCAGTGACCTTTCTGTGGCAAATTATGTAGAAAGAAAATATTTATATTCATTTAAAATAACCTCCGTGAAGAAATAGTCTCATTACCCTGTTTGATCAATTTCTTGTAGCCTGAGCTGTAGCATGCTGCTATTGCCATTGGTTGATGGAATACACTGAGTAGTGGCTAATGGTGATGTTGCTCATCAGGAAGGGTTCAGCCAGCGGTCAGCAACAAATAATTCAAGACTGTTTCTAAGTTTGTGGCTGGTGGAATTTGCTTCTTGCCCCAAGCCAGCGGCATTGCTGAGCTGGGCTATTTGATTAGAAGAGAGGCATATTTGCTTCTTAGCAACTGCACATTTGCACAACCCATAGTCCTCCACTGCCACCAAAGGTTTTCCTTTTGTGATGGTAGAATAATACTTAATTGTTGATTGGTTGATTGACGGACAAAGGAAGTTCTAATGCAGGGCAGGCTTATAACCATTTTTTGTCCTTCTTGGCTTTAAAAACTTCAGCTAGACATAAAATTTTTTGAAAGAATATAGACCAAATATGTATATTGAGTAAATAAGGCATAGAAAATCCCAATGTGTTAGAATTTCAATATGCATCTTCGAGATGAGGTTCACACAGCATGAATACAATTACATACTGTTACTTTTTTTTTTTTTTTTTGCCCAGCAGGTTCAATGATAGAAAATCAATTTTGACCCTCATGTTGTACATATATCAATACCACTATGTTTTTGTGTCTTTTAACTATAATTAATGCTAGAGAAAATTTAACTAATAATGGTGAAAGAAAAAGTAATATTAGTGGTTTTTTTTATATGCACTGTCAAATTTAATAACTAATCTTTATATAAGATTGGAAGTAGAATTTTGAATTCTAATAAAATGTGGGTATAGAATTTGTAGTTTGTTTCTCATAGGAAATATGTCTGCAGAAGAAAATGTGAATCTTTAATAGAAGAAACAAGTGAGAAAAGATAAATTTAGGAAGGACAGTCTGGGTTTTTTGATCCTAGGAAGCCAGGACCAGAAAAAACAGGTTGTTTTTCTAAAAACAAACAAGCAAACAAACATGTTCTGTGGCTACTCTCACTCAGACTATATAGTTAGAACTGAAGTCTCAAGATTTTGATTAAGGTGGTAAAAAAGTGATACAGATCTATTAATTTTATTCTTGCATTATTTTTTATAATTAAAATATTCCTACTTTGCATTAAAGGCATAATTTATTTATGACATTTGCATTAAAGGCAAAATGCTATTAATGACAATGTATTTGGATATATTAAAAATATATATTTTATAAAAATATTGACAGATGGCAACATGAAATTTTATATATAAGATGAATATAAGGTCATTTAATATATTCTTCTATGATATTTCGTTTAGAACATATTACTATTTTATTTTCCAACTTAAGGGATCCCCTGCACGTGCGCGCGCACATACGCGCGCATGCACACACACACACACACACACACACACACACACACACACAATTTTTGTCCTCTAAGGCTGACCGATATGAGAGTTTCCTAATTTAAAATGAGCAACAACAAAAGTGTAACGGTGTGAATTTTCCAGTTAACAAATCTTGAAACGTGTTTTGGGATTTAGAGAAAGTTAAAGCAAGTGTAGACATTAGCAGAGACATAAAGTGTATATAGGCAAATACCCTCATTTCCCAAAAAAGGGACCTTAGGCTATCTCCATATTCATACTGTGACCATGACTGTATTTACTGAGTAATAAAGAGCTACTTTATTGGTAACCTACAGCCTGAAAAAGGAAAAAGAAATCAGGTTGAATGATTTGATATTACAGAGCAGTAATATGCCCCATTGTACCAAGCAGCTGTCCCTTTGCAATTTCAGTTAACATTTTTGAAACAACTCCTTTAAAAACAAATCTAGGAGGAAATGGAAGATCCTTTTAAGAATGGTTTTAAATCGTTTAAAAATTAGCATTCCTGCAAGTAAATTGCCAAAGTTGGGATGTGAGTTTGATGTTATATATATTAAGATTATAGCTTTTGTTAACATTTTATTTATAGGGTAAATTATGGGAATTTTATGTAATAAGGAAAATGTTCTTTAAATTACTAAACTCTCTTGCAAATAGTTATAAAAATGACATTAAAAACTCTAATCTACTGGGTTAAAATTACTTGTATTTATTAGTCTACATCATTAGGTGTCATTTATTGCTAAGTGTCCTTTTCCCCCCTTTTAATAGTTTCACAATTTCTTGTTTTGGGGTGCATAATAAAGGCAATTTTCTTAGTGGGACTTTACAACAATTGTCATCTCCAGGTATGAGGATCTATTTTATTACCTAGGCTTTTCCCTCTATCTCCCATTGTGAATACAAGGAGTACAAAATAATGTCCCTTTGGACTGAAGTTTTTACATATAGATCCATTTGCAGGGGGAAAAGAAGAACAGGGACAAATAGAGCTTTCTGGTCCTTTTTTCTAGGTGAAGGAAATACAGGTTAAAAAGAGAGAAGAGGAAGGAAGAAAGAGTAGGGTAGTGGGGTTGAGGGAGACGTGAGATTTTACTATCTGTTCACCAGAAATTTCAGTGCTCAGGTCGTTTCCCTAGTTAGGTCTTAAAGGTAAAATCTATAAACATGTACGTTTATACATATATAGGTCGACAGTTCAGACCCACCAGTTGCTCCTTGGAAACCCTATTCAGGGTCACTATGAGTCAGAACGGACTTGATGACATTTAACAACATGCATACATACTTCAGTAGCATGCATGGCAAAGTATTGGTTTATTATACACTGTGATAAACAGGAGCCCTGGTGGCATGGTGGTTAAGTGCTCGACTGCTAACTGGAAAGTTGGCTGTTTGAACCCAGCAGCTGCTCCATGGGAGAAAGATGTGGCAGTCTGCTTCTGTACAGCTTTACAGCCATGGAAACCTTACTCTGTGCTATAGGGTCGCTGGGAGTCAGAATTGACTTGATGACAGTAGGTTTGGTTTGTGTGGGGTTTGTGTGGTGAATAGCTAGTTAAAAATGGTGTATGTGTGAGTGTTAACTTTACTCATGGATAGCTGCAGTAACTATATTAGCTTTAATAACTTAAAAAAAAAATTGTACTAGTTAATAGTTCACAAGCTTTAGCTTTAAGATAGACTTGAAAGAAGTATATGGTTTCCAGGGAGTTATGACAAGAAAATTTATATAGGTAATTTGTGGTTAATTCAGAAATGTCCAGGATAATTTAAGTCATGGTAACCTTTAGGTTTTCATTTATGATGATAAGAAATTAGTGTATGTATCTTCCTTCATACCGGTGGTTGGTGGTTATGTGCTGTAGAGTCGGTTCCGACCCATAGCGACCCTGCATAGGGTTTCTGAGGCTGTAAATCTTTACGGGAGCAGAAAGCCTCATCTTTCTCCCACGGAACAGCTGATAGTTTCAAACTGCTGACCTTGAGATTAGCAGTTTGATTCATAGCTACTACGCTACCAGAGCTCCTTTTCCTCATACTATGGTATAGTAATGATGTATAGATTTGGAAATATTTCTGATTCAAGGAAATAGCTGATCATTTCAAATTGGGGTTATGGAGAATGAATACTTTCAAATGTTCTTATCTCAGAAAGGCGTCCTGGTAGAGTAGTGGATTCCAAGCTGGGCTGCTAACTGCAAAGCCAGGAGTTCGAATCTACTCTGCACAAGAAAGATGAGGCTTTCTTTTCCCCTAACTATTGACACTTCAGAAACCCTTTAGTTATGAGTTGGAATACAGCCACCACTACTACCTCAGGATCTCAAAGTCCCTGTAAGAGGTACTGGAGGGTAATCGGGGATTGAACATTCAAGAGCAAAATTTTAAACCCAACGAATTCTTTATGGCCTATGATTCTGGGCATATCAGTTAGTTTCTCTGAGCTTCACTAACCATTTATGTCAGAAATAAGGGAACATATTATGGAGTGCTTGTTCTGTACCAAACTTGGTGATAGGTCTTTGCACAAATGTGCTAGTCTACATACCAGTCATGAGAGAGAAATGATTTACTATTTATCTCTACACACAAAGAAGCGGAAGCCCACAGAGATTAGATGATTTGCCCAGAGCCACACAATGAATAGTGGTGGAGCTGGGGTGGAAATTTAAATCTTATGTTCTCCAAAGCCTCTGAGCTTCCTCTGATCATGTAGTATGTTAGTTGCTCACTTACTGGAGGCGGATATTTAAGATCTAGACTAGGTAAGTGATTTTTCAAGATCACATATCTAATTAGTGGCCAACACCAGCAAATGCTATTGATTGGATTTCATGTACTAGGCACTATACTGAGTATTTTTCATGTATTCTTTCCAATCTTTATAGCAGCCTTATGTAGCAGAGAGGAATTATTATGCTCATTTAGCTAATGGAAACACTGAGAGTTATAGTGCTCACACAGCTAGAAAGTGGGAAAGCCTGAATCTGTCAGATTTCAGAATCTCTGTTCCTGTCTTCTCACTACCACCTGATCTCAAACTCAGCCTCTTGATTCCTGGAGTCCCAGTTGGTGAAACATAACGTCCTCACACCACGTGTACATTCTCTTTGAAAAATATGTCAATATTGTTGTTGTTCAGTGCTGTCCAGTTGGTTCCAACCCATAGTGACCCTCAACGGCACTAGTTTCTGAGGAGTGGCTGGTGAACTTGAACTACCGACCTTGTGGTTCAAACCGACTGCAGCTCCACACCAGATCTCCATGTTAATATTGTTGTTGTTGTCAGGTGCCATCGAGTCGGAACCGACTCATAGCGACCCCATGCACAGCAGAACGAAACAATGCTCGATCCTGG
>NW_006408524.1:25383329-25388084 GCF_000296735.1 Chrysochloris asiatica
TGTATTTGGAAGAAAATAGTCCCAGAATAGATTGATTATTCTGTTAGAGAAATACAAAATATATATATTTAAAAACTGTAGAACAGAAGCTGATGGCAAAAATGTAATTTATATTGCAATGTTATATAAATATGTACTCCTTACATGGAGTCCTGGTATAGCACTGTAGGATAAGCACTGGACTGCAAAGTTAGTTTGCACTGCAAGGTTGTTAGTTCAAACCCACCAGCCATTCCCTGAAAATCCTATACAAGGAAGCTATGAGTTAGAATCAAGTCAATGGCACTTAACAATAACAACTCTTCATTTATGGACTATATTGTTATCTGACATTTCACAGTTATGGCCATAGAAAATAATCAGTTTGATGATTTTGTGCATTAATGACGCACAATTTACACTAATAAACACCAAGGTGTGAGGCTAGAGTAACGCTGGCTGTGCTGGCTAAGGTAGTGTGTCAACTTGGCTGAGCAGTGATTCTCAGTGGTTTGGTAGTTATCCCCCATTTTGTCATAATGCTGATTTTTGCATAACAATCTGGACCGTGTCAATAAATGAGGAATACAAGGGGCTTCAAAAAGTATGTGGAGAAATTCTATTATCTTTTGATTCTGTTTGCCCATGTATTTTTTGAAGCTCTCTCCTATACAGGGTCGGTATGAGTTGGAATCAACTTGACAGCAATTGACAGCAACAACACGCATATGTATGTTGTTGTTAAGTGCTACCGTGTGAGTTCTGACCCATAGCGACCTCGTCTAGGGTTTCTAAGGAGTTAGTGGTGGGTTTGAACTGCCAGGTTTTCTATTAGCACTCCACTGCTTATCCTACAACTCCCCATCATGATCCCATGTATATGTGTGTGTGTGTGTGTGTATATATATATATATATATATATATATATATACACATATTGATCAATATAGCTACAAATGTATATATGGATATGTATGTAACTGTACATAAATGTACTGTTAAGTTGTTGTTAAGTGCTTTCGAGTTGGTTTCAACTCATAGCAACCCTGTATAGGGTTTCTCAGAGTGGCTGGTGGGTTTGAACTGCTGACCTTAGCACTGAACACATATATATGTATGGATATAAATATGTAAATATATGTATACTCATTGTTGAACAGCTGGTGAGCTTGAACTGCTGATCTTAAAGTTCACACAACTTTGCAGTCTGGCGCATTAACCCACAGCACCACACCAGGACTGTATATAAATATATATAAGGATGGAAATGCGGTGATTCTGTACAATAAGCACTAGACTGCAATACACAAGGTCATCAGTTCAAACCCACCAACTACTCCGTGGGAGAAAGATGAGACTTTCTGCTCTCATAGGGATTTTCAGCATCGGAAACAGGATCGTTGTAAGTCAGAACCAACTCACCAACACTTAACAACAGTAACATATATACAGATATACCTAAATCTTTATATGTCTCTCTTCCTTTAATTCTATCTGTCTGTCTATTTATCTGTATACACACAGGCATATAAGGAGCCCTAGTAGTATAGTGGATTATGGATTATAAGCTGGGCTCTTAACCACAAGGTTAGTTCGACTCTACCAGCTACTCTGTGGGAGAAAGAGGAGGCTTTCTGCTCCCATAAAGATTTACAGCCTTAGAAACCCTATACAGTGTCTCTATGAGTTGTAAGGGATTTGTTGGCACACAACCACAACCACTACCACAATATAGGTGTATATATACACACATATATCATATATGTGTGTGTGTGTGTATATATATATATAAATAGATACTGATACATTTTGCTGTTGTTCTTAAGTGCTATTGAGTTAGTTCCGACTCATAGTGATCCTGTGTAGGGTTTCTGAGGAGAGCTGATGGGTTTGAACTGCCCCGACCTTGCAGTTCAAACAAACCTTGCGGTCCAGTGCTTATCCCACAGCACAATACCAAGACTCATATGTATATAAGTATATATTGTTGTTAAGTACCATCGAGTTAGTTCTGACCCATAGCGACCCTGTATAGAGTTTCCAAGGAGCAGTTGGTGAGTTTGAACTGCAAACCTTGCAGTTCAAACCAACTTTGCAGTCCAGCACGTTGACTCACAGCGCCACACCAGGACTCAAGTTTATATATATGTATACAGAGAAATTTATATATATTCATACCAACATGTTCAAAGTATGAGATACAAAGTCTTGCCATCCTCTCTTCTAAGGGGCATTCTGACTATACACAGTACTGTAGGTATTCTTTGCCGACAACATACTTCAATTCCTGTCTTCCTTATTTATTGTTCAACTTTCACACATATAAGGTGATTGAAAATACAGTTGCTTCGGTCAGGAACACCTTAGTCTTCAAAGTGACACCTTTGCTCTTTAGCACTTAGCCAGAGGTCTTTTGCAGCAGATTTGTCTGATGCAGTGCATCATTGGATTTCTTGACTGCTGCTTCTGTGAGCCTTGATTGTGGATCTAAGCAAAATGAAGTCTTTGACAACTTCAAGCTTTTCTCCATTTATCATGATGTTATTTATTGGTCCAGTTGTGAGGACTTTTGTTTTCTTTACATTGATATGCAACCCATATTGAAGGCTGTGATCTTTTATCTTCATCAGTAAGTATTTCAAGGTTTCTTTGTGGTTAGCAAGCAAGGTTGTGTCATCTTCATTTCACAGGTTGCTAAGGTGTCTACTGATGCCACGATCTTCTTCATATAATCTAGCTTTTTGGATCATTTACTCAGCATACAGATTGTTGTTGTTAAGTACCACTGAGTTGATTCCTACACATAGCCATCTTATATAGGGTTTCTGAGGAACAGCTGGTGGATTTGAACTGGTGACCTTGTGGTTAACAGTCTAGTGCTTATCCTACAGCGCTACACCAGAACTCCAAAGACTGAATAAATATGGTGAAAGGATACTACCTGCAGCTCACCTTTCCTGATATAAAACTATTTAGTATCCTGTTATTCTCTTGATATATGTACAGGTTCCTCATGAGTACAATTAAGTGTTCTGGAATTTTTATTCTTCACATTGTTATCCATAGTTTGTTATGATCCACACAGTCAAATGTCTTTGCATAGTCAGTAAATCTCAAGTATAGATCTTTCTGGTATTCTCTTATTTCAGCCAAGATCCAACTGACATCAGAAATTATAGCCCTAGTTCCATATCCTCTTTTGAATGTGGCTTGAATTTTTGGCAGCTCCCTTTCAATGCACTGCTGCTACCATTTTTAAATTATCTTCAGCAACATTTTACTAGCTTGTGATAATCACGATCTGATTTGATGATTTCCATGATCTGCTGGGTTAAGCATTCTTTTGAATGGACACACATATGGATCCTTTTGAATTAGTTGGCCAAGAAGCCGTCTTCCAAATGTCTTGGCGTAGACAAGTGAGCACCTCCAGTGCCTCATCAGTTTGTTGAAAGATTCCAATTTGTATTTCATCAATTCCTGGAGTTTAGCTTTTTGCCAGTGCCTTCAGTGCAGCTTGGATTTATTCCTTCAATACTACTGGTTCTTGATCATATATTACCTCTTTTTTTTTTTTTTTTAATGTTTTGTTGTGAATTATGTGATAGTTCACATGGGAGAACATTAGCTTTACATTCATCCTATAGTATATCCTTTCATTGCCATGGTTACAATCCTGTCCATGCATCATCAACCAATCCTGCAGGTCTGCCCCCTGCCCCCTCTGGTCATCAGCACACAGCCTCTCTCTCTCTCTGGGTCTAAAGTCCCCAGCTGCTCATTCTCTCCACGTCTTCGTCTCTGCCTCCATCTCTGGCGTCGCTGCTTCTCTGGCTAGGTCCTGCTTTCCGCTTTTCTCCCTTGCTGCAAAGTCAATCACTCCCCTCCTTTTGTTACAAAACATCTACCTTTACATTTTCAACCCTCACAATCAGTCCTGATAACAATTATTCACTACTGTATCACAAGAGATCTATCCACATCTCCTTTTATCAGCCCCGCCCAGACAGATTAGATAGTACTCAGTGGAGATTCTACCTTCCTCTGTGCCCTCTGGATCTAGGCTTCCTCTTGAAAGCTTGTAAGCCAGTTACTTCTTACCTTTGTAGCCCCTCACCCCCATTTTGGGTAGCCAGTGTCCAAGTTGCCCATCCCTGTCTACTCTGTATATGGAGGGGGTGGGAATGATCCTTGCTGTAAAGATTTGTTCCCTCTTTTGAGTACTGCATCCATAGGTGTAGATCAAGTTCATCAAATTGTATCAGATTACTCTTTTTTTCCTCTTCTTTCTTCTTCTAATTGAGCTCTGATCATCCAGTCTTTGAAGCCAGGTCAACTGGGTATTATTTGCAAGTGTGCATATGCCCTCTCTTCTTATTAGCTGGACGCTTCACTCTCCACTCTAGTCCTCTGCGGCTATGCCACTGTCTCTGGCCCAGAAGTCCCCAGGTCTTGCCAAACTGCTGGCCGACCAGGTCTCCACTCGGGTTCACAAGAGTCTATTGAACATTGTAGGACTTAGCTCACAGCTTCATTGCTGTTCTTCCCTCACTTTCCCTTATTGGTGATGAATTGGTAGTCACCAATCAGAGCGTGTATTCCCATTGAGTTTTAGTCTTGGAAGGGGGTTTGCTCTGAGGGAACCAGACCACTTGCCTTGATGTCTCCTGGGTGAGCAACTAGCTTGTTTTTGTAGTAATCAGTTGGACTGCCATTATTGTTTTGTATTCTTCCTGTCGGTCTTTCTTTCAAGAAGTATCTTCTGTTCTTTTAGCC
>NW_006408524.1:25388184-25389211 GCF_000296735.1 Chrysochloris asiatica
CTTCTGATATTCTCTGCTTTCAGCCAAGATCCATCGGACATCAGCAATGATATCTCTCATTCCACGGCCTCTTCTGAATCCAGCTTGAACCTCTGGAAGCTCTCTGTCAATGTATGATTGTAGCCGTTTCTGTATTATTATTAAAATTTGAATCAGTTAAGTAGCCCTTTAATCATCTATTTAAGAAAAAAAAATTTTTTTTTTCAGTATGTGAGACAATTCTAGACTATAAGAGTTACTTGAGTTTAGTTTCTAAATCTTAAAATAATAATAGGAATTCTATGTTGATTTTCTTGGTGGAATTCTCTTTTATCAGTAAAACATGAAAAATTTTAAGTGACACAAATATTAGTAAAATGAATTTAATTTTAAAGCTATATTCACCCAATTATTATTTTCCTTAAAGAAGGGAAGCAGTGGCAGTTTATACAGTGTCAATTCTATAAACAGTAGTATATGCTTTAAAAATTTTTTTTATTGTGAATTGAGTGATAGTTTACATGGGAGAACATCAGCTTTACATTCATCCTATCGTATTTCGTTTCATTGCCATGGTTATAATCCCCTCCATGCATCATCATTCAACAACATTTGCTTCCATTCCCTCTGGTTTTAAGAATGTGCTTTTGAAGTAGATAATTTTTATTTTTCCCGTTGAAGATTTCTCTTCTTAATATGCATCTGCTTACATCAATAGTGAAATCAGTTTATACTACAAAGTGTAAAACACCAAAGTGCGAAACTCAGGTGGTGGCAACTTCTTGGTATTCCATGAGAGAAAGCAGTCAGTATAAAATAATTTCTCAAAATGGGCAAGACAATAAGTACTTAATTCTGGACTTAATTTACTTTTTCTAAAATGACATTTCAGTGTCTCCCTAAGAGATTGTTGTTTTTGTTAAGTGCCATCAAATCAGTTCCTACTCATATAAATATTGTTGATGTTGTTAAGTACCATTGAGTCAATTCTAACCCATAGCAACCCTGTATAGGGTTTCCAAGGAGAAGCTGGTGAGCTTGAACCACC
>NW_006408524.1:25389930-25402430 GCF_000296735.1 Chrysochloris asiatica
ATGTCAGGGAAACCAAGATTCAAAAGACAGCCAAGCATCTTAACATTATTTTCCCCCATATCCCCATTCCAACAATGTCTCAATCCCTGTATCCCAGAACCCTGTTGTTCCAAGGTTGTACATACATCATTAGTTATCTCTGTCCCACTTAGCCCATGCAAACCTGCCTAATTGTTTTCCCGTCTACTTTGTTCTTCCAATCTCCTCCCCCTTCTTGTGTATTGCCCCCCTCCCCAGCACCCAAACTATCCTGTCTATTCCCTGCCCTGTGCTCCATCTTCCCCTCCCTCCCCTCACCCTACCCACCACATCCTAGTAACAAGCAAAGAATCCCCCCTCCTTTAGTATGGATTCTTTTTCTTAGTCTTTTACAGTAGTGATTCTATGCAGTATTTCTCCTTTTGTTACTGACTAATTTCATTCAACATAATGTCCTCAAGGTTCATCCATGTTATGCGGTGGCTTGAAGCTTCCTTGTTATTCTTCAAGGTAGCCTAATATTCCATTGTGTGTATGTACCACAGTTTGTTTATCCATTCTTCAGTTGATGGGCACTTACTTAGGCTGCCTCCATCTTTTTGCTGTTGTAAATAGTGCTGCTATGAACATTGGTGTGCATATATCTACTCGTGTTATGGCTCGTATTTCTTGTGGGTAAATACCAAGTATAGGAATCGCTGGATCATAATATATTTCTATTTCCTGCCTTCTGAGGAAGCGCCATATTGCTTTCCAGAGAGGTTGGACCATTTTGCAGTCCCACCAGCAATACAGGAGCATCCCAGTCTCTCCATATCCTTGCCAGCATTTATTGTCCTCTAATTTTTTTTTTTTTTTTAATCTTTGGTGTTATTGCTGGTGTGAGATGATACCTTTGTTATTTTGATTTGCTTCTCTCTAATGGCTAGTAATCATGAACATTTCTTCATATGGTTGTTGGCTGCCTGGATCTCCTCCTTGGTAAAGTGTCTGTTCATGTCCTGTGCCCATTTTTTAATTGGATTATTTGTCTTTTTCTTGTAGAGGTGTTGTAGTTTCCTATATATTTTAGAAATGAGTCCATTGTCTTATGTGTCATCACAGAAGATTTTTTCCCATTCTGTGGGTTCCCTTTTTACTCTTCTGGTGAAGTCTTTTGATGCACATAAGTTTTTTAATTTTTAGTATGTCACAATCATCTATTTTGTCTACTTTTGTTTGTGTAGTTTTCAAAATATATGGTAGTCTGTCATATGTTACCTCTTGAAGTGGTTGAACATCAACCAATTCTTTTTACTACAGTAACTGTTTATTCCTTCCATCTTATTTTGATGTTTCCTATGTCATTCAACATTTTGACCATGGAAAAATTTTTTTGTTTAAATGCCATTGAGTCAGTTCCAATTCATAGCTACTCTGTATAGGGTTTCCAAGGCTTTAAATCTTTGCAGGAGTAGGAAGTCTCATCTTTCTCCCATGGAGCAGCTGGTGGGCTTGAACCACTAACCTAGTAATGTGCAGTTAATTTCTTATCCTGTGGAGCCACTGAATTCCATCATAGAATCCTTCAGTGATGCAACCTAAGGCTTGCATTTTTTCTTCAGTTCTTTTAGCTTGAGATATGCTGAGCATGTTCTTAACTTTTGGTTTTCTGACTCCAGGTCTTTGCACATTACTTAATTTTGTCTTTTTGAGCTGCCCTTGATTTATTTTTTTATTTCATTATTTCTTCCGGTTACTCTAGCTTCTCTAAATTCAAAAGCAAGTTTCAGAGTCTCTTTTGGCATCCATTTTGATCTTTTCTTTCTTTCCTGACTTTTTAATTACCTTTGCTTTCCTCATGTATGAAGTTCTTGAAGTTACCCCCACAACTCTGGTCTTCAATCATTAGTGTCTAATGGATCAAATCTATACTTGTGATGCTCTCTAAGGTCAAATGGGGTGTACTAAAGGTCTGGACCACAACGCTGGTTTGAACTGCAAGGTCAGCAGTTTAGACTCTCCAGCTACTCCTTGGAAACCCCATACAGGGTCAGTGTGAGTTGGAACCAACTCGACAGCACTTAACAACAGTAACATACTCAAGGTCATATTTTTGGCTTTCGTGAGCTAGTTTTAATTTTCTTCCACATTAGCCTGAACTTGCTCATGAGCAACTGTTCCACAGTTGTCCCACAGCCTTGTTTTGGTTGATGATACTGAGCTTCAGCATTATTTCTACCCACAGATGTAGTCAATTTGATTACTGTTTATTCCATCTAGTGAGGTCCTCATTTATGTTGTTGAAAAGAGGTGTTTGCAATGATGTTATTAATTCTTGCAAAATTCTATCGTGGGATCTCCAGCATAATTTCTATCACAAAGGCAGTGTTTTCCAACTATTGATCCTTCCTCTTTATTTCTAACTTTTGCATTCCAATCACCAGTAATTATCAATGCATCTTGAATGCATGTTTGATCAGCTTCAGCCTGAAGAAGTTGGTTGGTAGAATTCTTCAATTTTATCATCATTGGCTTTATTGTTTGGTTTATGCATCAAATTTGAATAATAGTGGTATTGTGGCTATTATTCTATCACAGACAGTATTGTGTTTCAAGATAGATCTTGAAATACATTTTTGACAATAAATGTGAGCATTACTCTTCAATTTGTTTTCTCCAGCATAGTAAACCATATGATTGTCCAGTTCAAAATGGCCAATATCAGTCTATTTCCGCTCACAAATGCCTATGGTATCAATCTTGATGTGTTCTGTTTCATTTTTAATGAATTCTGATTTTCCTAAATTCATAGTTTGTACACTCATGTTCTGATTATTAGTGGATGTTTGCAGCTATTTCTTTTCATTGTGAGTTGTGACCCATCAGTACGTGAAGATCCCAGTTGCTTTGCTTCATATCATTAAAGTCAACTCTACTCTGAGAAGGTAACTCTTCTCCAGTTGTATTTTGAGTACCTTCCAACTTGAGGGTTCATCTTCTGGCTTTATATCAGACAGTCCTTTGCTAGTCATAAGATTGTCAGTGACTAACCATTCAGAAGTGGTCTGCCTCTCCTCCTTCCTAGTCTGGAAGCTCAGCTGAAACCTGTCCACCATGGGTGACCCTGCTAGTATTTAAAACACTGGTGGCGTAGCTTGCAGCATCATAGCAACACACAAGCCACCACAGTACGACAGACTGACAGATGTGTGATGGTTTTCTGTCATAACCAAAGTTAATTTAGCAAGATCAGGAAATTTCACAGTACATAATTACATTTGTTTTGCCTTAATAGTGTCCTTTATAGCTGTATTTTTTCTTCTGAGTCAAGGATCTGATCCAGGAGCATAGATTGCTTTTGTTTATCTTATCTCTTTACTCTCGTACTCGGAAACAATTCTTCTGCTTTTCTTTGGTGTTCTTGATCTTAACATAGTCCAGATCAGTTATATTATCTAGAATCTCTCACAAGTTGGGTTTCTTCTATTTCCTTGTCATGAGATTTGGGTTTTGCATATTTTGGCAGGAACTCCATAGAAGTGGAGTGTTCTCGGTGAATCATACCAGTAGGCACATATTATCTGTTTGTTCCCATATTGGTGATGTTAACTTTGGTCATTTGGCACTACTGATTGCTTCCAGGTATCGCCAATCATCAGTTACTATTTTTTCTTAATAAGCAGTTAGGTGACTATTGAAGACTAACTCAATATCCTGTTCTCATTAGCTTTGCCACACTAGTTCCAGCATCTATTGAAGCTTTTTAAATTATGAATTTATCAGTTGCCATTCCATTGTAAGAAAAAAGTTTCCCTTCTAAAACATTTATTTATTAACATCTTTATAGACTTAAGGATTCTTATTTTATTCAATGTGTTATAATCCATATAAGCACTAGACCACAAATCAGTTTAAGCCTCAAGGCCAGTGGTTCAAACTCACCAGCTACTCCTTGGAAACCCTATGTTGTTGTTGTTAAGTGCTGTAGAGTCAGTTCTGACTCATAGTGACCCTGTATAGGGTTTCCAAGGAAAGGCTGGTGGGTTTGAACCACCGACCTTGTGGTTCAAACCAACCTTGCAGTCCAGTATTTCATCCCATAGCACCATACCAGGCAACCCTATACAGGGTTGATATAAGTCAGAACCGACTCCACAGCACTTAACAACAACAGCAACAACAATAATCATTATTTTGATGATCAAATTGTCCCAGATCTGGCCTTTCATGTTAACTCATGTGCCCTTATCTTGTAGTCTCATTATTTTTTGAGCACTTCATATAATAAGATGTTCCGGACTGACCTTGTATGTTTCTTGCCTAGAAATCAAGTTTTTTTTGTAAGAAACTATTGTTCCTTGTATTTAGAAACCAAGATCAAGATATCTGATGGGCTCAGTGGTCACAGCTAGTAAATAGGTGTGTGTGTATATATGTATGTATATATATATATATATATATATGTGTGTGTGTGTGTGTGTGTGTAAGTAAAGTAAAATATTGTTACTAGGGTTCCAGAATGTACATGCATATACTTATTCCAAATAAAATGTGTTTGAACATGTCTTTGCTGTCAGTGGATAGCTGCAGACAAGTTATCTCAGTAATACACTTATTTTAGTCTTGTTAGGATGCCAGCTCCCAAAAGGTGACTTCCAAGGGAATTTGCTCACCAGTTAAATTCAAGGCAGAGAGGTCAGCCGAGCAAGTTATGGTGACTGTTTTGAGATTTCAAGGAGTCATGTTGATAGATTTTTCTCAAAAGTCATAGGACGATCAAGAAAATTAAAAAATGAACTGTTGAAAAATGGTCAGGAAAGTTGTGCTGAGAAATCTTTTTCCAGCATGACACTACAGCTGCTCATTCTACATTGGACACATGGACTGTCCTTTGAGAGTTTCATTGGGAAAGCCTTCCCAGTCACTCTACACCCTGATCTAGCTGCTTTAGACTTCTTTTTGTTCCCCAAATTCAAAGAATACTTCAAAGGAACATGATTTGAGTTCCTTCAAGATGACAAAACTTCTGTTTTGATGTTGTATAAATTGAAAAATGCAGAATTCCTCAGGGAATTGTTAGAGATGGAAATACTACTTTCAGAAGTGCATAGACCTAGATGGAGGATATGTTAAGAAATAGTAGCTTCACATTTTGATATTTTTGTTTGATAAAGAATTCTATGATTTTGTAGCAATACCTTTTGTCTTACTCAGGTATAAAATAAATAAATTTGTAAACATGTATTTTTCATTGTATCAATATTTATCTGTATATTTATTGTAGTATATGCTTCTATGGAGTCCTGGTGTGATGCTGTGGGTTAAAGCGCTGGACTGCAAGGTCGGTTTGAACTATAAGGTTAGTGGTTCAAACTCACCAGCCGCTCCTTGGAAACTCTATACAGGGTTGCTATAATTTGGAACCGACTCAATAGCACTTAACAACTACAGCAATCTGCTTCTGTGTCTGTTGTGTGGCCCTCCTGACAGTCACATCCTTTTGTAACCCTTGATTCTGGGCTGGCCCTGTGGCTTGCTTTCATGCAGTAGGGTGTTGTGAAAGTGGCCCTGTGTGATTTCTGAGACTGTGTGTGTTTGAACTGCGACTTGGGTGGTTTAAATTCACCAGCGACTACTCGGAAAACCTATACAGTGTCGCTGTGAATCAAACTGACTCAATGGCACTTAACAACAACAACAATCTATCAAAAGTTATTAATTGTTAACTTAAATTTCAGTCCAGCCCCTTAGGCTGCATTCTATTCTCCTCCCTTTTCATATTTGTAATTCCTTCTCCAATAGTGAGAAACTTCTGTTGCCATTTATTCGAGCTTCTCATTTTAAGAAGGTAGTTTCAGAATTGGTAACCATATCATTATGAAAACCAAACTTCTGACTGTTGTTGTTGTTAAGTGCCATTGAGTTGGTTCTGATTCATAGCAATCCTGTATAGGGTTTCCTAAGGACCAGCTGGTGAGCTTGAACTGCTGACCTTGCAGTCCAGCGCAGTAACCCACAGCATCAGACCAGGATTCCAAACTTCTGACTAGAGTTCAGTATTTGCATGCATTTTTTTAAGGTAAATTTTGCATACAGTGAAATGTGTAAATGCTAAGTGTGTAATTCAGTGAGTTTTGACAAATGTATATACCCATATAACCCATACCCCAATCAAGAATAGGATATTTTCATTACCCCAGAAGTCCCTTGTGCTTTTTCCCAGTCAGTGCCTACCCCCTGACCCCTTTCCTGTCCAGTTAGCTTTAACTTTAAAAATGGTTTGTTTTTTTTTTTAATCTGCATGTTTGTTTTGCTTGCTCTAGAATAAATTTTTTTTTAATTGGTATGCATGTTTGTTTTGCTTGCTCTAGAATATTCCTAATACTTTCTGTCTCTTCCACTGTTAGCACCCTGCTCTAAGCCACCATCATCTATGCAAACCAATGCAGTGATCTAAGTGCTCTCCCTGCTAACTGTTCAGTTCAGTTATTCCCAAATACTTCTGTGCATTGGAATCCTCTTGGGATCTTGAAAACCTATCAAGTCTGCCTGGCTCCCACTCCCAGATATTCTGATTTCATTGTTACGGGTCCTACCTTGGCATCTATATTTTTAAAATTCCCTACATAATTCTAATATGCATCCAAATTTGGGGACCTGGGTCTAAATTAATTTCAGATTTAGATGAGCTCTTCATTCCAGGGACTTCTGTTCTCTGTTATACTGCTTCTGTATGTAGTTCAATAAACAGGGAGAAAGGGTAATATTGAAACATCTGGGCTATTGCCAACATGCTGTTTCTTTTTCTGGAATAATATTGGCCTTTTATTCTATTCCTGTAGTCTTGGCCTAGGTTTTAGTCTTCTTGTATTTGAACTGATGCTATAGTTTCTAGTCAACCTGCCTACCTCCTCTCTTGCCTATCTTCTCATTTGCTCCATATTTTGCAGCAGCAGCAGTTACGTTACTCAAGTGTGCCATATGGATCTCTATCCAGAAACTTAGAATAATTCACCTGTTCCAAATATGAGATGTTTCGTAGACTTTTGTAATTGCCACATTATTACCCAACTATTCTTATTTCCTATAGGACTTTATTCATGTTTACTTACTAATCATTATTTTTTCAGTTCTACCTTTAACCTATGAATATTTTATGCTTCCATTTTTCTCTGAAATATGTTTCCTTTCTTTGCTGAAAGACTGTCTTTTGAACGTAAATATTTTATAGCCCCAAATCCTCTGATTCTAAATACATTGCCTTTAGTAGGTGCATGTATTGCTGTATGTGGCATAACATTTCCCTGTCATTTATGCATAATTTCAGAAGTAAAGCATGCTCATATTAGTATGAATGTAATTGATGTGTATCAAGCACTTACTATGTCCTAGGCATAGGGCTAAGTGCTTTGTATAAATCATCTCATTTAATTCTTATGTCAGCTTTAGGCATTGTTGTTATATATATTTTGCACATGAAGAAGTTAAAGTATAGAGAGGCTAGGTCACTTTCCCATGACTCACACTCAAACAGTCTACTCCAATGTACTTTTAATCCATATACAGTTGGGTTAACCCTATAGAGATAGATATATTAGTTATCTACTGTAACCAGTTATCGTAAAGAGGAATTATTATTATTAAATGTGGCTCAGGATCTCTCATGAGGTTGCAGGAAAGATGTCAGCTGAGGCTGCTGTCCTATCTAAAGGCTTGACTAGAGTGGAGAGCGCATTTATGGTAGCTCATTCACATGGTAGGGAGTCGTCGCTACAGGTGGCAGGAGACCTCAGATTCTCCATTGTAGCCTTTCTACTGGCTGCTTGGGTGTCCTCATGATGTAGTGACTGGCTACACTGAGAGTGAGGGATCTAAAGTAGAAACTACATCCTTTTTATTATGTAGCCTCAGAAGTCCCATAGCATCACTCAGCCACATTCTATTTATTAGAAGCAAATCACTGACTTTCATTCAAGGGGGAGGTGGATTAGGCTCTACCTTTTGAAAGGAGGAGTGTCAAGGAATTTGTCAATGTATTTTCAAGCCACCACAACTGATGATCATAAAAATAAAAAAAAAAAATCATTGGTTTCCATATTTATAAAATATAAATTTTAGTAGAAATATAATTCCTACTATAATGTTGGAATAAGGAGCTCTGGTAGCGTAGTGGTTACGAATCGGGCTGCGAACCTTAAGGTCAGCGGTTCGAAACTACCAGCTGCTCCGCGAGAGAAAGATGAGGCTTTCTACTCTCGTAAAGATTTACACCCTCGGAAACCTTATACAGGGTCGCTATGGGTCGAACTGACTCTATGGCACATAACAACAACAACAACAACAACAACAAAATGTTGGTATATATCTGTCTAAAGACATTTTCTGTGCAGTTAACCAACTACTGATGATGTATTATATATAAGCCACGAGGTAGAGGGAGATATTAAGAAAGTTCTAGGTTTCTCAACTATAGTGCTCTCTATAGGACAGTCTTCCTCTGTCATTCCATAAGATCAGATCTTATGTTACCCAGTAAGTCTAAACGTAACACGAGGAATTAAATGACTCATGCTTGTTTATCGTTGATCTCTTTCCAATATGTGTTTGAGAGGCCTAAAATATTGCTATGTTCATGTACAGTGATGAGAATACTGCCTTGCTAAAAAAAAAAAAAAAAAAAGTTGATTGAATTAGGTATACTATTTTTTAAAAATGTTTTATTGTGAATTATGTGATAGTTTTTTATTATAGTACCTGGTTTTATCTTCTCGAGCTGATCTTTGAAATTTTCTGTTCAGCTCTTGGACCTCTTCAATTCTTCTATTTGCTTTAGCTTCTCTACACTGGAGAACAAGTTTCAGAGTCTCCTCTGACATCCATTTTGACCTTTTCCTTCTTTTTTGTCTTCTTAATGACTTTTTGCTCTCTTCGTGTATGATGTCCTTGATGTCATCACACAACTCTTCTGGTCTTCAGTCTTTAGTATTTAATGCATCAAATTTGTTCTTCAGATGGTCTCTAAATTCAGGTGGGATAAATTCAAGGTCATGTTTTGGCTCTCGTGGACTTGTTTTCATTTTCTTCAGCTTCAGTTTGAATTTGCATATCAGTAATTGATGGTCTGTTCCACAGGCTGCTCCTGGTCTTGTTTTCACTGATGATATGGAGCTTTTCCATCTTCTCTTTTCACAGATGTAGTCAATTTCATTTCTATGTATTCCATCTGGCGAGGTCCATGTGTATAGTCGTCTCTTATGCTGTCTAAAGAAGGTATTTGAAATAAACAAATGATTTGTCTTGCAGAAATCTATCATTTGTTCTCCAGCATCGTTTCTATCACCAAGTCCAAATTTTCCAACTATTGGTCCTTCCTCTTTGCTCCCAACCTTTGCATTCCAATCACCAGTAATGAGCAATACATCTTATCGATTTCAGATTGAAGAAGTTGGTAGAATTCTTCTATTGTTTTTTTAGGTATACTATTTTTGAAGTTACCAAAATGAGGTACTTATTAGAAAGAGGAAAAACAGAAAATCCACTTATTAGGTTAAAATATTAAAAACCTAGTTAAATTTTATTAAAAAGCTTAGAACTTTCTGGTTGGAAAAAGTCGTATGACTTAATGCTAGATTATCCATCAAAAGGAATAAATTATTTGCAGGAAAGGAATAACATTTGAATCTTTTACATTCTTCCTCCTTGGTTTTATATAATTACTGATATGTATCTATCACAGGTGATAAGGAATTTGGCCAGAATTTTGAAGATGGAGGAATTTCATTGTAGAAACTGAAACAAAACCGTGTAGTAGGAGTAATAGTAAATTTCCATGGTTTTTATCTTAGATATCTCTAAGACTTTTTCTGCTTATATAGTAAAATGTCTTTAATTTGGTCTGGCCTTCTTTTAGCTACTAATTTACTCACTTTACCCTAGGATTATTATTGTGAAGCAAACTGTAGGGAAGAATGTATTTTGTCCATAAATATTTCTGCTTGTTTCTTTAAAACAAAAGGATTCTTAAACCTCAAAACACACAATGTATTCCATCTAAAAAATTTAATAGTAATACATTGCTATATTAAGTATAAGGAGCTCTGGTAGCATAGTGGTTATGAATCGGACTACGAACCGTAAGGTCAGCAGTTTGAAACTACTAGCTGTTCCACGGGAGAAAGATGAAGCTTTCTGCTCCCGTAAAGATTTACAGCCTCAGAAACCCTGTATAGGATCGCTATGAGTCGGAACCGACTCCACAGCACATAATAGCAATAACAACATATTAAGTATGTTGTTATTGTTGTTGTTGTTGTTATGTGCCGTCGAGTGTCGAGTCAGGTGTGACCCATAGCAACTCTGTATAGGGTTTCCGAGGAGCAGCTGGTGAGCTTGAACCGCCAACCTTGCAGTTCAAACAGCTTTGCAGTCTGGCGCATTAACCCACAGTGCCATAAATTAAAAACCCTATTTTTCAATGAAGTAATCTGTATTTGTACTGACAGCCTTATGTGGTGTGACAGTACGCTGAATTGGGGGTGCTGCATGGAATTTTGACTTTGTAATTTCTATAGATGAAAATTCATATTTTATTAGCATCCATAGCCAATAGTATAAAGGAACATGAATTATAGCATTAGAAAGACGGCCAATTAAAAAAAAAATTGGGCTCCTACTTGAGAATGACACTTAAGTTGATCGTAAGAATCAGATGATTCTTAGGGAATTTTCTTTGCTTTTAACTTGTTATGGCCGTTTTCAAATAGAAAGATTGGGTGAAATAGTCATGGTATGGTGCTGTAGGAGAAGCACTGGACTACTAAGCACAAGACTGGTGGTATAAGCCCACCGGCTGTTCCTTGGAAACCCTGTACAGGGTCACTGTGAGTCAGGACTGACTTGAAGGCAACAAACAACTCCACTGAAGACTTTCAGATTCTGATTTTAGGCCTGAGAAGAGACCTCTGGATGATTTCTGAAACTTTTGTTCATCTTGGGAAATTTACAGTTTACCTTCTGGTCAACCTAGTTAAGGAATGCATTTGCCTACTTTACATGCACAAGTTCAAAGTCAGTAAAAGTAGGCCTGTAAGATTTGGAGAGGATTATCCTAGAAACAGCAGGCAGGTGAAGCAGTTTAGCATTCCAGATATGAGGTCCTAATTTCTAGCAAACTCCATGTCACTGATAGTCTACAGTAGTCTAATTGCCATTAGGGGAAGGATTGGTTTCTTAAAAGGGAAAAATAATGGGGGAAACGTCTTAAGAGCTTTATTACATTCTTTCTCATAAAATTATTTCTGCAATGTATTGATTAATATCTAATGTTAAGCATTTTCTCTAGGCATTTCACCATTATAATTTTGAAGTATAAAAAGTCCTTGCAAACATTCTTAGATTGCCTTCTGTCTGTCTGCCTTGTAAAAGATCCTTTTAGTTAAATGGACCATCCTCCTTAAATGATGTCATTAGCTCAGATTGAAAAGACATTGCCTGCAGGGAAATCATTTAATTGAACTAAAGTGCCTTATTTCTGTAGGTCTTGGAGCAGCTCACTCACTCTTATTTTCAGATTAGATAATTTATATCAGATCATTTTTTCCAGCGTTACATATGATAAAATGTTAAGAAAAGTAGTCTCCTTTGTAAGTTATTTTGGTGTTTCATGGTTTTCCATTTATATCAGAGTTAGAATTAATGGTTCTTAAAATGCTAAAGTCTCATTTGTATTTTTCAGACAAAAAGTATGTTAGTTCATTGTTGTTGTTGTTAAGTGCCGTTGAGTTGGTTCAGATTCACAGTGACCCTGTATAAGGGTTTCCTAGGAGCAGATGGTGGGTTTGAACAGCTGATCTTGTGGCTCAAAACCAACATTGAGGTCAAGTGCTTATCCTATAGTGCCACACCAGGACTCATTTGCCAGTTAGTGATTTCAAAATAAATGTTTGTGAATTCTATAAAAGTGAATCTACTTTGAATGTTATACTCATGATCTACTCCGTAATCATTCACTTAATTCACAATAAAAAGTGGGAAAAAAAAGAAAAGAATCTTCTAATTTTGATCCTTTGAGATCTGCCTCAACACAGATCAACCTTCCTGCCTTTTTAAAGTGAATATTTATTGGATACCCACTGTTTTCAACAGTGTTAGCAATGCTATGCCTGATGTGTACAGTATAAAAGAGCAACATGTCACTTTCCCTCTTTGCACTTGGTGGGATAGAGATGCAGACAGTGTGCTGTAGTGCAATGTTATAAACACGTTAGAGAGTAAGAATCATGGTCTCTCTAGTATCATGGAGGAGTCCTGGTGTGGCACTGTGGGTTAATGCGCTGGACAGCAAACTCAGTTTGAATCACAAGGTCTGCGGTTCAAGCTCATCAGCCGCACCTCGGAAACCCTATACAGGGTCACTATGGGTCAGAACCAACTCGCTGGCACTTAACAACAATAGGATCATGGAACTCTGGTGTAGTAGGATCAGCACTGGACTGGTAACCTACAAGGTTGGCAGTTCAAAACTACCAGCCACTCTTGGA
>NW_006408524.1:25407430-25446603 GCF_000296735.1 Chrysochloris asiatica
GGCCTCAAATGCACCATGCTCTATTCAGAGCTAATGTTATGAGAGACACACTGTTTTATGCACAGTAGGAGAATTGCATTTGTATTGATTGTATGTTGCTGAGGGATAAGCTACCATCCTCTTCTTTCATTACAAGTATATCTGTTGGCAAGGATTTAGTGAGACTGGGTAAATGTCTTCTTTTGTTGTATTAAGGAAAACTCTGTAACACTGTAGTTCTCTTAGCATTGATAAATAAAGTTAACTTCATAATAGGAATTTTTATGTTACCGTGCTCTTGTAAGCTTTCAATAATGTAACCAAATCCTTAATACACTATAAAGTCAGATGTAAATGAGGCCTACTAAGAGTGTGTCTGTACCGTTTCCTCCATGGTTTGTTTGTTTGTTTTTTTGGTATGCTTTACTGGAAGAGTTGGGGGGAAAATGAGCCAACAAGCCAGGAATTATTGGCTTTATAACTGTAAATACAAAAGCCAATTATAAATTATTGGCTTTATAACTGTAAATGTAAAACACTAAATAGTCTAATAACAAAATTCATATGAAAAGGAATTTTGTTATTAGACTATTTAGTGTTTTGTGTAAACAGTTATTTAGACTAGCTAACTATACCATGCAGCCCCAATCTGCCATCAGTTTTTCTACAGCTCACAAGCTAAGTATGACTTAGGTAAATTTTTAAATGACTAGGAGGAAAATCAAAAGAGTACTATTTCATGACACATGCAAACTACATGAAACCCCAATGTCAGTATCCATAAGTAAAGTTTTATTTGAGCCTCACCATGCTCATTCATTTACATATTGCCTATGGCGAGTTTTTAGAGTCAGTGGTAGAACTGAGGAATTTTGACAGACGCTGTCTAGTCTGTAAAACTAAAACTAGTTACTAGCCACTCCTGGCCTGCCTCACCCCATACAAGAATGGAAATTATTTAGGCCATCCAAAACCAATCCAATGATCACTCCATACAAGAATGGAAATTATTTAGACTGTTCAAAACCAATCCAATGATCACTGTGTCTTGAAAGAGGAACAACAGAAGGATGACTTGAACTAAGCAGAATAAAGTATCTCTACCACATAGGTACCTTACTAGTAGTACAAACAGTTTGTACTTGACTGCCAACCTAAATCAAGGAGCTCTGGTAGCATAGTGGTTACGAGTCAGGCTGCTAACCTCAAGGTCAGCAATTCGAAACTATCAGTTGTTCCGCAGGAGAACAATGAGGCTTTCTGTTCCTGTAAAGATTTTTACAGCCTCAGAAACCCTACACAGGGTCTTTATGAGTTGGAACCGACTCCATGGCACACCACCACCACCAACAACAAGCACCTAAATTGACTCCTGGTATAGCACTATAGGATCAGCACTGTACTGTGAACCACAAGGTTAGCAGTTCAAACCCATCAGTTGCTGCTAGGAAACCCTATACAGTGTCGCTATGAGTTGGAACCGATTCCACACAACACTTAACAGGAACAATAACCTAATTATTGGTGATTTAAATCCACTCAGAGGTACCATGGAAGAAAGTGCTGGTGATCTGCTTCTGTTAAGATTACAGTGATGACAATAGAAAATGTAGAACAACACTCAAAATTACTAAGTGGGAGAAAGAAAAAAAAAAGATCGGGCTTACTGGTCAGAAAGAGTCTGGAGGAACCTGAGACTGTGGCCATTGACTACCTTCAGTCTGGGAAGGAACTCATCCTCTTGGCCTAATTTTCAGCCAAGCATTAGATAGATATATTGTTGTTTAGTGCTATGGAGTTGATTCTGACCCATAGCGACCGTGTATAGGGTTTCCAAGGAGCACCTGGTAAGCTTGAACCACCAACCTTGCAGAACAAACAACTTTGCAATCTGACACATTAGCCTATATATGTTGGGGACAAAACACTAGTAAGATATGCCCACCATAGAATGGTCAATCATTGAAAATCAAAAGGGCAACATTTACCTAAGGACAAAGCTGAGAAGGGATGGGAAGGTGGGTGGAATGGAAACAGGAACCCCAGATAGGAAGCAGGATAATTGTTGCATAGAGGGGATTGTAATCATTGAAATGAAACAAAGTGTCGAATTTGTTGAATGTAAAACTGATGATCTTGTCTGTAAACCTCATCCAATTCAGAATAAAGAGGGTTTTTTTTTTTGTTTTGGAAAAAAAAAGAAAAGATTCTAGTGAAGAAACCCGTTTAGAGCCATTCTACTGTGTAGCACATGGGGTGGCCATGAGTCCGAATCAATTCGACTTTATGGCAATGGGTAGCCTCAATTATAATAGCCACAGCTAGTGTTTATTAAGCATATGCTACATGTCCTATCTCTGCTAGGTACTATACACACATTACTTCATTTAATTCAAGCACTAATTTTATTAAGTTCCTTGAACAAATTTTATCCTATTTTACACAAACAGCACAAAGTCAGTGCTAAAAAACTGGATGATTAAGCTGCCTTTCAAATTTATCTTAGTGATTTCCTCATAAGTACATATCTTGTGAGTATTTCCATTGAATTTACTATTTTTCTTGAGTAACAGACTAAGGATATTTTCCTTCGTTTCACTCCAATTGGTTGTTCTCATTATATTTTAATGTTTGTACTAGTAAGAGTTTAATCAGTACAACTCATCTAACTTCAAATTGAAATGATTTCTACCCAATTTTAGTGATGATGCTAGTGGTTTAAATTATGGTATAGCAGGTTCTCTAGTCTTAAAACACAAATGGCTTTTGTTTTTAAAAATGGACTTTTATAAGGTGTATTTTATTATTATTATTGTTATTTTTGCTTATATCCAGGTGTGGCATTTTAGGATAATCACTGGGCTGCTAATCACAAGGTTGGCAGCTCAAACCTACCAGCTGCTTCTTGGAAACTCTACAGACTTACTATGAGTGAGAGCTGACTTGACAGCACTTAAACACGTCAACATAGCCAATTTACGATCAACCCAATTGTTTTTCCCTCTGTTTTTAAAATAATTATATCACTTCTTGGTAAAACTCCTCCAGTAGTTCCAGTTGCATTCTTTGCCTTTTTCACTTGTCTCATAGTTCCTGCTCCCCTCCCTCACTGGGCTTTCACTACATTTGTCATTTGTAAGTTCCTTGACCAAACTGAACTTGCTTGCTTTTATACTTGCTATTCTCTCTCTCTCTCTCGCCTTCTTATTTTAATTCCTTTTTATCATGAATTGAGTGAAAGGTGTACAAAGCAAATGAGTTTTCCATTCAGCAGTTCATACACATTTTGTTTCATGACGTAGATTGCAACCTTTCATAATGTAACAGCCTTCTTCCCACTTCCTCTCTATTTCCTGTTTCTATCGCTCCTTCTTTCCTAACCCATCCTACCTTCTGATGTTTATTGCTGGACAAATGTAGCCCTTTTGATGTTCTGCAGAGTGAGGATCTTCCTGATGTTATTGTTCAACTTAATAGGTCAGTCTATCATTTGACGGAAAGTTGAGCCTCAGGAGTGAGTTCACTTCCTGCCTGAAGAGTGACTAAGGGCCATTGATTGGGGGTTCTGCAAAATCCAACAGTAAGCTTGGTCTTTTTTTTATGATTTTGAGTTTTGATCCACACTGTTCTACAACTTTATCCAGGACTTTCTGTTGTGATCCCTTGCAGAGAGATCAGTGGTAGCTGAGCACCATCTAGTTCTTCTGGTCTCAGGCTCGTAGAGGCTGAAGTTCAAATAGTACATTAGTTCTTTAGACTAATTGTTTCCATGTGTCTTTGGTTTTCATAACTCTTCTTTTCTCCAAACAGAGAGACCTATGTTGTTAAGTACTGGGCAGTCAGTTCCGACTCACAGTGACCCTGTACAGGGTTTCCAAGGCTATAAATCTTTATGGGAGCAGAAAGCCTCATCTTTCACCCATGGAACAGCTGGTAGTTTCGAACTGCTGACCTTGAGGTTAGCAGCCCAATTTGTAACCACTACGCCATATATAGTGGCACCTTAAATAACTCCTCACTAACAATTGAGGTCTTAGTTACTACTCACCAAAGTAGGATATAGAACATTATCTTTGTGGACTATGTTATGCCAATTGACCATGGTGTCCCCTGAGACTATGTTCCTGAGCCCCCAGGCCCAGTGATTCATTCCCTCAAGGTGTTGGTTATAGGGTATCTGCTATTGTCTTATTTAAAAAAAAACAAAAATCTTCCTCTTTCAAATGAGTTAGGTCTCAATTTACATATCATCTCAGAGAGACCTCCTTGAGTCTCTATATGGGCCCTTCCCCTAGGCTTCTCATTACACTCTTTTGTTTCCTTGGAATAATTTATAATATGTGTGGCTTTTTGTTACTTTTTTTTCTGTTCACCTTCTTCACTATAATATAATTTCTATGCTTAGTACAGTGCCCAATACCTAACCAGCCCTCAAGAAATACTTGTGAAATTAGTAAATGAAAGAGATGTACTATCAATACTGCTATTTAATATGAGACCTCATCACAAAGAATTACTATAGCTGCCCCTAATCTAAAAAGTCTCTCAAATTCCTTTTAGGGTCCCAATTTCATTCTGCCAGATTAATCTTATAAAATACTGTGTGGATAGAATCATTCTCTTTCTAAAGATCTTATAGTAGTTGTAGATTGGCTACTGAATCAAGTCTAAATTCTTTGCTTTTTTTCTTAGTACTCTCCATAATCAAAACCATCTATTTCTCTTTCACATAATCCTTTGCTTTCATTAGGCAGCCTCTTCCACGAGCCATCAGTATTTATTCCCAGCATTTGCTATCTTCCAAAACTCATAAGGAATCCTACAACCCTAAATCCAACCCTTTATACCTCAATTTCCATTGCAATTACTGTAAGCTTCGTATTTATACCATAGATCTTGATCGTAGGCACCTTCTCCTCATTTATCGACATTGTTGGGCTCCAAAGACCAAGTTGTTATTTGAAAATCAGCATTATACAAAGCAGAGGATGACCACATCAGATCACAAAGATAACTGCATCGGTTCTAATTCATAGTGACCCATATTTAGGGTTTCTAGGAATGCTTGGTGAGCCTGAACCACTGACCTTGTGGTTTAAATTGACTTTGCAGTCCAACGCATTAACCCACAGTGCCAAACCAGGACTCCAAAAAAAAAGCCATGGTTAGATGCCACACAGTAGGTGGCAATGCCTTAACTGTATGCATGTTGTAAGGCCCAAAGGCCTCTTCCATCCTTTTCGAGGGGAGTGCTAACCTCTACTCATTTCATATAACACTATGTAAATTGGTAAAGATTTATAGCCTGGAAACCCTATGGTGGTGATGGTTTTGTGCCATCGAGTTGGTAATCTTTACAGGATCAGAAAGCATCATCTTTCTCTCACAGAATGGCTGGTAGTAGTGGAACCCTAAACAGGGTCATAGTGAGTTGGAACTGACTTGGTGGCACACAGCCACCATCACTGCTAACTGCAAGGTCGGTAGTTGAAGCTTACCAACCAACTCAGCGGCACTTAACAACAATACAGTATAAATATAATACTTGAATTATGTTTATATAATGTAATCACAAACTATATTCCTTGTGGATTCATTAAAAAATATATACATCTAATATAAGATGTTACCTGCTTTCCCAGATAAGTAACTTGCCGACATTATCCAGCCTTTGAATGGCAGCACCTGGACTGATAAATCCAGATCTGACTCCAGAGTTTATGCCTTTGACCAACATGCTGTACTCTTCACAGCATGGAAACAGCCGAGTATATCGCAGAGTGATGAATGCATTGATTGAAATATGCCCACTAACTCAAAAGTCTTTTGCTGGTTTAAAAAAAATTTGGAGTGCCTTTTATTGGTATTATAAAGAATGTTGTTATTGTTAAGTGCCGTGGAGTCATTTCTGACTCATAGGGTTTCTAAGGAGTGACTGGCGGATTTGAACCATTGACCTTGCAGTTAACAGTGCAGTGTTTATACTATAGAGCCACACCAGGACTCTGGAGGATAAACATTATATATGAAGTATATGTAACAGTAGTTTTTCATTTTTATCATTTTAAGTGTACAGTCCAGTGACTTCAGTCATACCCAGCATGACTATTCCCCCTATTTCCCCCTCTCCCCCAGCTTCTGGTAGCCACTAATATGCTATCTCTATGCACTTGCTTAATTGCCATTTCATATTAATGGAGTGATAGGATATTTGGCTTTTGTATCTAGCTTTTCTCACTTATCTTTGCTGTTCTTTATATTTTGTGCATTTGAAAGCACAGGTGTGTGTTTGCAGAATCACAGAATATGGAAGTAGAAGGACATTGAACACTTAGGTTGTGTTGAGTGTTTATTATGTGTCAAATACCACTCTAAGAGCTTTACGCAAGTTATTTCATTTTGTCCTCAATGCAACATTATGCAGTTGCTACTCTTAGTCACTTTTGTAAGGAAATTGAGGGAGACTTGTTGTTGTTATTGTTGTGCTGTTGAGTTGGTTCTGACCCATAGCAACCCTGTATAAGGTTTCTGAGGAGCAGCTGGTGAGCTTGAACCACCGACCTTGCATTTCAAACTGCTTTGCAGTCTGGCACATTAACCCACAGTGCCACACCAGGACTGTAATTAATGGGATCACCATGTCATAATTTACATCTCATAAAGTTGTATATTTCTATAATTTAAATAACTTGAATATGTAAAAATAAGTTAATTGAGTTCTAAAACAATATAATTTGTCACCAGGATCCTAATGATACTTTTTTTTTTTAACCTCAATATACCATTCATATCTCTTTTTGATATTTTTTTCTTTCTATTATTACTCCTTACACTATATTGTTGTCTGTTAGACTCCACACCACAGTCTGGACTTCTGTGACATCCTATTGTCTGCATTATTTAGTGCTTCTATGTTTGCATATGTACAAAAAGGAACAGCTGCTTTCTGCAGGCATTTTGGGTGGGCATTTTATTCCCACAAAGGTAGCCTTGTTTGGAACACACTGCTACCCTGTGGATAAGTAGAAGAATACACTGCCTGGGGGCACAGATTTGGCAGTCTGCTGTCAGCGCTTAAAGGAATAGCAAAGAACAGTGAAAGAAATTGAAAACAAAATCATTGGGTATTCTGCACATCTGAAAAAAATTGTATCAAATATTATAAAATCTTCCACGAACTGCTAATATGTACTCTTCAATATTAGCCAATTTTACTTAAAGCAAGTTTTGTTTTCTTTTTCCTGTTATCACCTAATTTTTTTTTAAGAGAAAAAGATCTCACAATATTTCTGAAAAATCCATAATGTTGGCTGTTTGGGGACATATTCACATGTCTAGAAAGAATTATATTCTTTTGTTGGCCTACTTAGGTGAGTGTTGGATCCTTTTGAACTGAAGAATCCAGATGGCACCATTTCCAGACAAGGTGTATTTTATGTTAAATGTTTTAAATGTTTATAATCTACTTTATGTTTGGAATATTTCCCCACCTCTGAGTATCAGAGCGATTAATTATTTTAGCTCCTTTGACCTCATGAAAGTCTCAGGTGCCATTTTTGTTTCCTCAGAAAGCATTCCAGACTGCTCCTTTCAAGACTTGAATCACTGTCTATGAGAGAGAGCATTTTGAGAACTGTAAATAGCTTAGAACAGTGAAAGCATACGGTGCACATTTGTGAGAGGTGAGCAAGAGGATGGAGAGCTAGGCACAGGATTGCTCTGGAAAGGTCTTGTGTGTTGTGTTAAGAAGTTAGACTTTACTATAGACAGTCAGGAGCCCTTGCAAGATTTTAATGCAGGAGAGATATATCAGATTTGTGTCTTTGTGATTTTGGAGATGTTCAACGTCTTGACGCTAGTGGTACATATGCAGGTGACAAAACTGTGTAGAATTGAATATGCACACAAATATGAGTATAAGTGAAACTGGGGAAGCCTGAACAAGATTGGTGAATTGCACCAATGTCAGTATCCTGGTTGTGACATTACACTCTAGTGAGTGCTATAAATGCTACCATTGGAGGAAACTGGGCAGAATTTACAACGGATTAAGTATTATTTCCTATGACTGCGTGAGAACCTATTGCAATAATAAAAGAAGAAAAAAACGACAGTAGTGAAGGGGGGAAGGAAGAAGGGACACTAGCCAAAGAGAGCTGCCAAGTTAAGGAAGGACTTGATTGTGTTTGGATGTTGCAGAGGATGCAGCAGTGGAGAAGGACAGAGAAGAGATCAAGGTATAAGTGAGAGGGAACGTTCTCTTGAATCAGAAGACAAGGTGTAAAGATGGGTGTGAATATAAATGTGTGTGGGTCTGTAAAGGGGACAGCTGAGGATTCCCGTTTGATATATGGTTTTGTCTGTATCTCTTGGAATTCATAAAAAATGATTATTATATTTGTAAATTAATTTTATAACACATGACAGTGTTAGACTTTGGTATCCTTACTTCAAAAAACTCCCTTTAAAATGACATTTAGTAACTCTTCATCCTAAATCAACACCTTGTTTGCCAGAAACAATAACATACAAGATATTAGTTATGTCAGCACCAGCCCAGTCACCTTTATTGGTGTGGTGGTGCGGGATGATGCACTGGACTGTAAGGTCAGTTTGAACCACAAAGTCAGTGGTTCAAACCCACCAGCTGCTCCTTAGAAACCTCATACAGGGTCACAATGAGTCGGAACTAACTGGACAGCACTTAACAACAGCTCTTCTGTACTACAGTTGCAGTCTAATTGAACAAAATCTTTCAACAGTGTTTAAAAACACCTATCCAAATTTTTGTTACTGACTGTACTTTTTCTAAACTAAAATCAGAGCCCTGGTGTGGGTGGTACTGTGGGTTAAAGCGCTGGACTATTAAGTCGGCTTGAACTGCAAGGTCGGTGGTTCAAGCTCACCAGCTGCTCCTTGGAAATCCTATACAGGGTTGCTATGAGTCAGAACTGACTCTATGGTACTTAACAACAAAGCTGAAATATGAGGGGGAGTCAAAAAGTATTGCTACAAAGTCATAGAAACCTTTATTAAACAGCAAAATGTGAAGCTGTTGTTTCTCGGAATATCCTCTGTCTAGGTCTATGAACCTCCAAAGGTGCTTTTCCCATTTCTTTAACTCTTTCTTGAAGAACCCTGGTGACGCTGTGGGCTACATGTTGGGTTGCTAACTACAAGGTCAGTGACTCAAGCCCACTAGCTGTTCTGTGAGATAAAGATGAATCTGTCTGTTCCTGTAAAGATTTATAGTTCCAGAAACCCTATGATTGGAGTCACCGCCATGGCAATTTGTGGGAACCTGTCCCCGAAGCATTCTGTGTTCTTTGATTTACACTCTTATCAGTAACAGTAGTTCTGGTAGGTTCAAGGCATGCAAATCATGTTCACTTTCTATGTTCTTTGAGTTTTTCAAACCAAAAGAAGTCTGAAGGGGTCAGATCAGCATTGCAAGGTGGAGGGGGTATGGTTTCCCAATGAAATTCTCATAGGCTAGCCCTTGTTACCCTCAGTGAGCCAAGTGCATTGTCGTGATGGGAAAAAAATAATTCCTAGGCACCCCTCCCTTGTCCTTTTCCTCACCAAAGCAGTTTTTCATGTTTAAAAAACTTCTTCCTAATAAGTCTCAATGAACATCATATGTCCTTTGAGAAAATCTACCTTTACCCCTTTGTAATCACAGAAAGCGCTCTCCCTAACCTTCTGAGATGACCTCTCTGCCTTGAATGTAATTGGCCTAGCAGATCCACTAGGAAGCCACTATTTTGATTGGCCCTTTGTTTTGAAGGCACCTTAATGAAGACTAAGACAAGTGTATTATTGAGAGAACGTGTCTGTACTCATTCGATCACAGAAACGTGTTTAAACGTGTGTTCTTTGGAATAAACCCATGCATATATAAACTGGAAACATAATAAATGTTTGAATGAGGGAATCATACCTTATCAATATGGGATGGTGTGTATATGAAAATAATTAACATTTTATTCTGAAACAAAGTTCTCAGGAGCTGTAGTTATGAAGTTTAATTGGAGAAGGAAAGGGGAGAAACTGTTGAGAGTGCTATGCACTTTCTCCAATGATTCAGTTGCAAAGTCACTTGACAGAACTAATGTTTGTGGTACTCCTTTGGAAATCGATTAGTTAGAAGTTGCAGAACAAATGCGACTGAGAAAAGCTTGTGCATGCCAAGCAATACCTACTAAGAGTGCTAACTTGATACAAATTATTTTGCTTATATCTTCAGGAGTGTAGTAAATCTTAGTTCAGATCACCTGAAATGGATAAAAGGGAAGCTCTTCATCTTTGCATATGGGGTATTGGTGGTTTGGTTTAGAATGCTCACCTCCCATGGGGGAGATCAGGTTGAATTACTGGCCATTACACCTCATGTGTATTCATCAGTCTCTGTCAGTAGAGCTTGTGTGTTGCTGTGATGCTGAACAGGTTTCCGTGAAACTTTTAGACTAAGACCGAGTAGGAAGAAAGACCTGGCAAACTATTTCCAAAAACAGCTGTGGAAAAATTTATGAATCTTGACAATCTGATCCTAATGGTTTGATCTGGAACTGATCATGAGGACGGTGCAGGACTGGGTAGCACAAGGTCTTCGTGAGTTGACGGTCAACTCTGTGGAAGCTAGCCACAACAGTAATATTATGCTTAGCCGGGAGACAAGTGAGAAAGAAATGTAGAATGGTATCTCATTCATTTGTTCCGGTGCCATCAGCCAATCTGAAAATAGCAGCCAGAATAATGGGACGGGAAGCCATGTTTTCGACAGCTGGTTGTGGACCTTCACAATTACACAACTGCATTAGCTCCTTTGATTCGAGCAGTTTAAAGTGCTTCTAAGTTTCCAACCATAGAGACTGTATTTCTGGAGACTATCATTCACATCCCACATGGGTCACCTTTTGCTTTATGCCTGGTAGACTAACTCATCAAAGCCATCCATGGATTTATCTAACGAAACTGCATAAAGCCTGGGTAGAAGAGCATTACCACAGGCTCCAGCATTATCAGAAGAATCTAGAATTTCCCATTCGTGTTAAAGTATACTGAGTAAACATCCTAGGCTCTATGCACAAATGAATGAACATGTCACGTAAAGTGGTATATATATATTTTTTATATCTGCCCCGATTAAAGCTACATGCCATAAAAACACGCAGCTCCCACAAAACAAACATACACATGGATTGAGTTTCACTTGGAATTTCCTCTGGCTGGCCGTTTGACTATTTGCCAAGTCCTTTGTAAAGCATTGCATATAAAATGTTCAACAGGCCTTGGTTTTTATGATATTTACATAGTGCTTATTATCTTAAATGAGAGTTTTATTTGCTTCTGAGGGAATAATTTAATTTTAAAGCCCACTGTCATTATTATAATTTAGCATCAAAAGTAAAACCAATCACTGGTGTAGAGGATGATTGCTGTAATATATAACTGTACTTAGGAACCTTTACCTACGCAGGGTTGCAATGAGTCGGAACTGACTCCACGGCACACCACCACCACCACTACCATTTATTCAACAGCATTCGTTGAATGATTATATTCCATGCACTGTGTTGTAGAAGATGAATAAAATTTGAATGGGCCTGCTCTCAAGTACCTTATACCCAAGCCTTTAGCTATCCAAGGAGTCCTGGTGTGGTGCTGTGGGTTAATGTGCTGGACTGCAAGGTCGGTACTTCAAGCTCACCAGCCACTTCTTGGACACCCTATCTAGGTTTGCTATGAGTTGGAACCGACTCTAGGGCACTTTGTAACAACCACATAACTGTCCAAACCGGTTTCAAATCAAATGCAACACTCCTTTCATTGGATTTCTGGTATTGCCTTTTAGCCTCACAGAAGAATGACTTGGATAAAAGACCTTCAGTTTTTCTTTGATCATTTTCATTGCTTTTACAAAAATACTGATTTTTGCTGTATACACAATACTTATTCATGTGGCCAGTTTTCAGACTCTGTTAGATCTCTGCTACTTTTGGTGGGTTGCATATTTATTGACAACCAGCTTGTTAAGTCCCCCTTTTTAGGTAAAGATCAAGTTGCAACATAAAGAAAGCCAGCTCTCTCTATATAAGTATTCATTCCACTTTAGCAAATATGTAAATGTTTTCTATATCTACATGAATGCAGTTTTCTATGTATTACACACACAGCCATGCATATTCCTATATGGTGGTGGTGGTTAGGTGCCACTGAGTTGGTTCCAACTCATAGAGCCCTGTCTAGCTAGGGTTTCCAAGGCTGGACATCTTTATGGGAGCAGAAAACCTCATCTTTCTCCCGTGGAGTGACTGGTAGATTCAAACTCCTGACCTTACAGTGAGCAGTCTGGCTTGAAATACACTTTGCTACTAGGACTTTTTATATTCCTATACAGTCCTGGCATAGTGCTGTGAGCTAATGTGTCAGACTGCAAAGTCGTTTGAACCGCAAAGGTCGGTGGTTCAAGATCGCCAGCTGCTTGGAAACCCTATACAGGGTCGCTATGGGTCGGAATCAATAACAACAACAATATAGCCTGTATCAATTGTACATATAGCAGATTCAGCCTAGATTTTATACCTAAATTCACTATAACTTTGTGAATATCCATTACATGATCTACTTATTCAGATGTAAATAGACACCTTACCCCCCTTTGGCTTCCCTTCCTTTGAAATCATCAAAGTTTACTTTAGAAAGAGCTTTAAAAACCAGGCTTTTTGATTAGAATAGTACTGGAGATCTTTTTGTTTGATTCCTCAGCTCCCAGACTGATTTCCATCCCAAACCCCATTATTACCATTATGGCCAATGTGTTCTACTGTTATCCAAAAGGTTGGAGTTGTGAGTCCACCCAGAGGCACCTGCAAAGAAACGCCTGGTGGTAACTTCCAAAAAAATGAGCCATTGAAACCTTATGGAGGACAGCTCAAGTCTGACACACATGGGCTTGCCCTGAGGTGAAATGGTCTTGACAGCAACTGATTTTATACGTAAAGCATATTAACAATGCTCTTTTCCTTTGTTGCAGGAAATTTATACCATCTAACATAAACAATAGAATAAGATGACTACTGTGTTATAAATCAAAACCAGAAGTTTCCTGAGTGCAGTTTATGATTTTGTTTCCTTTGGAGTATTATTAGGTCAGCCTTACCTAAACAGTTGTTATACTTACCTCCAGAATTGCTGTTATTTCCCCTGATGTGTATAAAAAGGTATGTGGTAAAGATAAGATTACAATAAAAAATAAAACTCTTTGCATAAATTGACATATTTTAGTAATAATATTGGAAGAAGTGCAGCCATAGAGTCAGATGGCCAAACTTCGTCTCTCGTACTTCAGACTTCTTGTCAGGAGGGACCAGTCGCTGGAGAAGGATATCATGGTTTGGTAGGGTGGAGGGTCAGAGAAAAAGAGGAAGACCCCCAATGAGATGGATTGGCCAAGTGGAAACATCGATGGACTTAAGTGTGGCAACAGTAGTGAGGTTGGCCCAGGATCGGGCAGTGTTTCATTTTGCTGTGCATAAGGTTACTATGGGTCGGTACCAACTTGATGGCACCTAACAACAACAACAACAACAACAACAACAACAACAACAACAACAACAGAATCAAACCCAGACCATTGCCATCATGTTGATTCCAACTCTTGCAACGCTATAGTACGGAATAGAACTGCTCTTAGGGTTTTAGAGACTTTCTAAATCTTTATGGGAGCAGACACCCTCATCTTTCTCTTTCAGGGCAGCTGATGGATGTGAACATCTGACCTTGTGGCTAGCAGCCCAGTGCATAATCCACCATGCTACCAGGACTCCTTTTAGTATTAATAGAACTAGAATACTAGAGTTAGAAGGACCGTGAAACTTACCTAGACTGTCTCTCCTTTTATATGCAAATGCTAGAAAAAAACAGAATCATTTAAGTACACACAACAAAGTTTAGGGGCCAATACGAGGAACCCTCTAACCCCTAATCAATATTTTTTTCTCATCTTCTGTCAAGGATAACTATGCTTATTGACATTATTTATTGAACGGTTATTCTCAACATGTATCACAAGCCACTGTACCTGATTGCTAGATGGATACAAGATTATTAATATATTGGCACAACAATGGATATATCCAAAGGCATGTTAGCTGAATCGGTCAGAGCAAGAATCAAACTATTGTCTTTTGTCTACATTTCAGCCTTCTCATATAAATATTATTTTATATCTTCGTTTAAAAAAAAAGAAAGAAACATCACCATTTGCAACCATGATAGAAATCATTGATTCAGACAAGAATCATCAATGAATGCTAAAACTATCAGGTAAAAGTTTGAGGGGGAACTGGTCATTTCCAAATATCTCCTCATAAGATACTTATTAACTAATAAGGTGAAATAGTGATATAATGGAGAAACAGCAAATCCAATTTAGTTTAGCTTAAAGATCATTATTGTGGGCATTAGTGAGCTGAATTGGCCATTTTAAATCTAACACTCATAATGTGTATAGGAACAATAAATTGAAGAGAAATGGTGTAGCATTCATAATTAAAGAGAATGTTTCAAGACCTATCTTGAAGTACAATGCTGTCTGTGATAGGATAATATCCGTTCACCTACAAGGAAGGCCAGTTAATACTATAATTATTCAAATTTATGCACCAGCCACTAAAGCCAGTGATGATGAAATTGAAGAATTCTACCAACTTGTTCAGTCTGAAATTGAGCAAACATGGTAACAAGATGTATTGCTAATTACTGGTGATTAGAATGCAAAAGTTGTAAACAAAGAGGAAGGATCAGTAGTTGAAAAATAAAGCCTTGGTATTAGAAATGATGCTAGAGATTACATGATAGAATTTTATAAGACGAATGATTTATTCATTGTAACTACCTTTTATTATTTTATTATTGCTGCAGACACATGGAGAACATACTTAGTTTATTTCATTTCAAACTAGAAGAATACATTTATGTGTTTGTATATCTCTGTTGTTTGTTGTTAAGTGCCGCAGGTTCAGTTTTGACTCATAGTGACCCTGTATAGGGTTTCTGAGAAGCAACTATTGGGTTTGAACTGCCAACCTTATTGTATCCCTAGGTGGCCCAAATGATTAAGTTCTCAACTACTAGCGTAAAATGTTTGAAGTTTGAACCCACCCAGAGGCTCCTCAGCAAATACTTTTTTTAAACAACATGAAAGACAGCTATACACATGGACCACACCAGATGATTACATAGAAATCAAATTGACTACATCTGTGAGAAGCGATGGTGAAAAAACTCATTTTCATCAGACACTGCAAGGCTAAGGGTAGACTGTGGAACAGACAACCAGCTGTTCATATGCAAGTTTAGGCTGAAGCAAAAGAAAATAAAAAGAAGTTCACAAGAGCCAAAATATGACCTGGAATATATCCCACTGGATATAGAGATGATAGCAAAAATAGATTTAATGCTTTAGATACTAAAGACTAAAAACCAGAAGAGCTGTGGGATGACATCAAGAACATCATACAGAAAGCAACCAAAAGGTCATTAAGAAGACAAGAAAGAAAGAAAAGACCAAAATTGAAGTCAGTAGAGACTCTTAAACTTGCCCTCCAGGATAGAGATGCTGAAGCAAGTGGAAGAAAGGAGGAGATAAAAGAGCTGAACAGAAAATTTCAAAGGTCAGATCAAAAAGACCAAGTCAAGTATTATAATGAAATATGTATTATAAGACCTTGAGTTAGAAACCCAAAAGGGGAAGAACATGCTGAGCATTTCTCAAATTGAAAGAATTGAAGAAAAAGTCAAGCTTTAGCTTACAATACTGATGTACATTATGGGCAAAATATTTAATGATACAGGAAGCATCAAAAGGAAATGGAAGGAATACACACAGTCAATGTGCCAAAAAGATATGATCAATGTTCAACCATTTCAGGAGTAAGCATATGATCAAGAACCAATGACAGCCTTGGTAAGGAACAGGGCTTCAGGAATTGATGGAATACAAATCAAAATCTTTCAACAAACTAATGCAGCACTGGAGGCACTCACTCATCTATGCCAAGAAACTTGGAAGACAGCTACCTGGCCAAGTAATTGGAAGAGATCTGTATTTGTGCCCATTCCAAAGAGAAGTGACCCAGCAGAATGTAGAAATCATTTGAACAATATCATTAATCACACATGCAAGTAGAATATTGATAAGGATAATTAAACAGCTGAAAGATTGACAGACCTGCCAGAGGTTCCAGATGGATTCAGATGAGGATATGGAATGGGGGATATCATTGCTGATATCAGATGGATCTTAGCTGAGAGCAGGAAGTTGCGTGGGCTTTATTGACTATGCAAAGCTATGGACAACATTGCAAAGAATGAGTATTCCAGAACACTTAATTGTACTCATGAGGAACCTATATATAGACCAAGAGGTAGTCAACCAACTAGAAAAGGGGACACTGAATGATTTAAAATCAGGAAAGCTGTGCACCAGCATTGTATTCTTTCACTCTCCTTATTCAATCTGTAATCCAAGAAGCTGGGTTATATGAAGAAGAATATGCCATTGGGATTGGAGGAATAATTATTAACAACCTGTAATATGCAGAAGATACAACCTTACTTGCTAAAATTTGAAGAGGACTTAAAATGCTTACTGGTAGAGGTCAAAGACCACAGACTTCAGTTTGGATTACACCTCAATGTAAAGAAAATAAAAATCCTCACCACTGAACCAATAGATTAAATCATGATAAATGGAGAAATATTGGAGTTATCAAAGATTTCATTTAGCTTGGATCCACTATCAACACTCATGGAAGCAGCAGTCAAGAAGTCAAACAACGTATTGCATTAGGCAAATCTGCTGCACAAGAGCAAGATGTCAGTTTGAGGAGTAAGGTGCGCCTGACCCAAGCCATCATATTTTCAACGGCTTTATATGCATGTGAGAGAGGAGCAATGAATAAGGAACATTGTGGAAGAATTGATGCATTTGAGTTATGGTGTTGGAGAAGAATATTCAAAGTACCATGGACTGCCAAAATAACAAATAAATCTGTGCTGGAAGAAGTACAGCTAGAATGCTCCTTATAAGCCAGGATGGTGACACCTCTCTTTTGTTTGGATATGTTATCTGGAGGGACCAGTTCCTGGAGAAAGGCATATGTTTGGTAATGTGGAGAGTCAGCAAAAAAGAGGAAGACCCCCAACAAGATGATTTAGCATAGTGGCAGCAGCAGTGGGCTCAAGTGTAACAACAGTTGTAAGGGGTAATGCAGGATTAGGCACCGGTTTGTTCTGCTGAGTGGAACCAACTCAAATCAATGGCACCTAACAACAAGAACAATGTATGTATGAGAGCGAAAATTAAAATAATCATATGTGCTGAGTTTGAAGGAATTCAATGAAGTGTTCAGTAACAAGTAGATCTGTAAGATTTATTCTATATGAGTAAGTATATTATTTGTACAACAGATGTATTTTTTAAAGTTATATATAAATTGAATGTTATGATATTGTAATTTAAATATGCTAGGGAAATATTCCTATGTCAAGAATGGCACAAGATAGCATTGGTGACTGTGATTTCTAAGTAATTTTCAAAAGACTTTGGAATATATTTTCTGAGCTGGCGACAGACTTACCTACTTTTCTAATGTGCCCTATTCTTGACACGGAAAGATCACCTGTAATATTAAACTAGGCTGCCTGGCTTTTTATTCACTTTATACATCAGCTTTCTTCAGTAAAGCTAATTAAAGCCAGTTGTCTTGTAGAATTGGATGATGTGCATAATTCTTCTTAAAGCAAAAGATGACTCTACAAATTACTGACGAGCAAATCATTTTGCTTAATATCTGAAACAGGTATTCAATTTTAAGATTGCATTCTTAAAAATATATAATATACTATACATTTTTGCATTGCATTGAGGATGCCACTCTAAATTTTCAAATGCCAGCTTTCACTTCCTAATCTGTTCATTTTTATATTAATATGAATTTATTATTATTAAATAAAGATTAAGAATCATCAGTGTTTTTGGTGGAGTAGTGACTTAAAGTTGCTTTGAAGACTAGTGTTGCATTAAAAGGTGGTTTTATTTGGGAAAAGGAAGGTTGCTGTTCTTATTAATAGTGCCGCTGAGTTGGTTTTGACTCATAACGACTCTGCATAGGGTTTCCAAGGAGTGACTAGTAGGTTTGAACCAACAACTTTGCAGTTCAAACAGACTTTGTGGTTGCTTGCTTTCTGACCGCTGCTCTCTTTCCCCGTCAGTGCTGAGTTCCATGTAGGAGATGGATACCTCAGCAAAATCACTTGTTGCTGTTGTTAATTACCATTGAGTCAAGTGGAGCCTTATGTATGACAGAGAAGAAAGGTCCCTGGTTCAGCACCATTTTCGAGTCTAGCAAGATCATTTCATCCTTCTGATCTCCGTGAACAAAGTTTTGATGAACAAATTCTAGTTCTTAACTTTCTTGGCAATTCTGATGGGTACTACAGACCATTCATCTGCCCTCCTTTTTTTTTTTTTCCAATTTTTTATTTAAGGTTTTCCTTGTGGATTGAGTGAAAGTTTACAGGCAGCTCATCAGTTTTACATTAAACAAATCATACACCTTGTTTCATTACAATGATTATAATCCCCTCCATGTACCATCAGTCAACAGTGTTTCTCTCTCTATTCACTTTAGCTCTTTTTTTTTTTTTTAAACACTCAAGCATATATAATAATTCACACCACCAAAGGGCACATTCCACAAGTCTGCCTCCCGGCTGCCAGCTCTTAGTCCCTTTCTTTCCTTGAAGAGGGACTCCCTAGAGTCCGCAGCTGCTCCCTCTCTTCATGTCCCCATCTTTGGTATCACTGCTTCTTTGGATAAGGTCTCGCATTCCATTTATGATTTTCTCCCTTGATAGTCCTAGTGTTCTTTGTTTTTGGACTGTAAGATTAACTACTCCCTGTTTTTGTTGCAAAACTTCTACCTTTACAATTGTGACAGTCGCAATGAGTCATGATAACAGTTGCTCACTATTGAATCATAAGAATCTTATCCCCATCTCTTTTCACCAGATCCATCTAGACAAGATGAAAACTACCCTCTTTTGACTTGTATTCAGATCACTCTCTTGTGGCCCTCTCAAACAGCTACTCCCAAACTTCCTTATGACCCCTTCTTCGCCTCAGGAGGAATGAGAGATATAAGGTTGAATAGCTTGGCTGATATTCCAACTAAATTCAACACAATGAACAAGTAATTGTATATGTAAAGAAGTTGTTCATGTTGTCATTCCAAAATTAATTTTATTCTATAGCCTGACTAGAAGATTTGTTAAAGCCCCCAAATCGGTGATATAACTCCCAAGAAGTGTGAGCCCAATATATCAAGTGACTGGAATTGGGAAGAAATAGTGCTGGTGAGCCTGTTTGTAAACTTTGGTTTTCTGATTGTTGAATTTAAGCTTCCTTTAGCAGGCTAGTGTTTGTAGAGCTTATCCTGTCAGTAAAATTCTGTGGTAATTGTCAGGTCATGTTTAACATGTTGGAGATGCATTAGTCTGCCATGGCTAGCACTGTAAGTGGCTAGGATAAATAGAGGGCTCAAACAGATGAAGAGGGATTAACTGTGTGGATTGAGCAAACTCTTCAATCACTGCTGAACCAGTGATTTTACAAAGGATTAGCTGCTGCTTTTACAAATATTGATTACTGATTTCCTACTCAGAATGGAGACGATGTAACTTGTGCCATTGCACTGTAGCTTGTTTTGTGAAATGTCCATCATTCCTATTAATGGATTTTTCACAGGTGTTGTAGAAACAGACAGATTTATTATAGAAGCAGTTGCTAGAACTCTTACAGTTAAGGTTGTGTCAGCATAGCTATTAAAACTTGAGGAGTTTTGAAGTTTATAGGATAGCCATGAAGTTCATCTCCCAAGTGGAATTTGAATACTACTTATATCCTGGCATAATTATTCATCTGCATATTTTCACATGAATCAGTTTGAAGATAGTAAAGTTGAAAGAGAGAGAGAGAGAAAAAAATACATTATTGTGTTATTTTTGTACTATCAAAAACTTAAATACATTTCATTTAGAAAGAATTAAAAATTTGTCATAAATGTTAGTTTTCTAACCAAGGACATGTATAATCCATGTGGACTTCCTAAAATCCACTAGTATTTTCCCCAGAACAAGGTTTGTTTTGAAGCCTTTAGTTGCATTTCTATAATTAGGTAATGTCTATTTTATTTTTTACGACATTAAAAAATAGTAAGAACTAGAATCATCTATATTGGAGAAAATATAGTCCTTTAGTCTTTTTAGGAAGTCAGTTTTCTTGAAAGCATTCTTACTCTTTCACAGCCAATAAAGCTTTTCAGAAGAGTTGAGTTGTATCTTGGAGGGTGAGCTGGAAGCTTTTCAGGCAGTGATGGTTACTAGGTGCATACAAGTGGCAAAAAACGTGTGGGACAGAACATTCCAGACAGAGTGAGAACTTGTACATTATTTGTGGGATTTGGCCCGTTTGAAGAATAGCCAGGTATATGAACATTCTTAAAGTAAAAACTTTGTATGGGTTGGTAAGATTGATTTCAAGTTATTTAATTGTTTAAACTGTCTATATTTATTGATTAAATTGAATCTAGGTTGGTGATTAGAATTTTTCTATTTTTAGTATCAGTCTAGTTTAAATTACTTACATGCTTACAGACATTTGTATCTGTTTTTCATTTTAAATTGCATTATGTGAAATTTAAAATGTAATATGTACTCCTAACTCATCTGTCAGTTTGCATACTGTAGTGGCTTACGTGTTGCTGTGATGCTGGAAGCTATGCCATCAGTATTTCAAATACCAGCAGGTCACCCATGGTGGACAGATTTCAGCAAAACTTCCAGACCAAGACAGTCTAGGAAGAAGAAATAGGCGGACCACTTCTGAATGATTAGACACTGAGTATACTTCAACAAGGAATACATAATTTCTCTACTTCCTTCCTCCAAAAAAATCCCAATTCCATGGAAGTAAGAACTGTTGGCCCAGGATTGGGCAGTGTTTCGTTCTGCTGTGTATAAGGTCGCTATGGATCAGTACCAACTTGATGGCACCTAACAACAAGAACTGTTAAGAGTTCTGAATCCACCCAGATTTTTCCCTGCTGAGTTATGCAAATAGATATATGCTAGAATAAATATGGAATTATATTTTAAATTAAAAATGGTATACCAGTCACATACATATTATTGTACAGCTTGTGTTTTCATCAAAATAACATGGACATCTTTCTACATCAGTACATACTGGGAGCTTCAGAAAGTTCTTGAAAAAAATCCCATTATCTTTTAATTCCGTTTTTCAGGCACTTTTTTTTTTTAAATAAATGTTTTATTGTGAATTGTGTGATAGTTTACATGGGAGAACATTAGTTTTACATTCATTCTATCATACATTGTTTCATTGCCACAGTTAACCATCCCGCCCATGCATAATCACCCAACCAAAGGGTATACTTTTCAGGCACATTTTGAAATCCCCTCATATCTTTCCAGGATGGCAATGTAGGATAAGCACTGGACTGCTAATCACAAAATTGGCAGTTCAAACCCACCAACTGCTCCTCTGAATCTCTATATAGGGTCACTATGAGTCGGAATTGACTCAACAGCACTTAACAGCAACAACATGCCTTTCCATATTAACACATGTAGACCTGTGTTGTTACGTGCCATTGATTCTGATTTATACCAACTCTGTATAGGGTTTCAGAGGCTGTAAATCTTTGCAGAAGCAGAAAGCCTCATCTTTCTCCCGCGGAGCGGTTGGCGGCCTTGAACCTTGTAGTTTGCAACCCAGTGCTTATCCCACAGAGCCACTGTGCTCACAAACATAGACCTATAATATTACTTAAAAATGGTTTCAGAGTGTCTCTTCCTAGACAATTTCCATATTCATCTCTCTCATAGTGTACTTACTAGACAATTTCCTTATTCATCTCTCTCATAGTGTTTCAGTGAATATTCTGGCACATACATGTTATGAACCTGTGCCTTTTTTGGTAGGATAGTTTCTTAGGTATGGAATTCTTAGAGTAATGTCAAATTCTCATCCACAAGACTATAGGAAGATATATTCCCAAAAGCAGTGCATGAGAGTAGTAACTGTTCTGCCCTCTTCATGATGTTTTTAATGTTATAATTTTTGCCAGTTTTATAACTTATAACTTAAAAAGTGCTTTTTTGTTTGTTTGTTTTCTTTTCGATTTTAGTGAGATTTGTTAATTCGTTCATTTGTTATTTAGCAAACTTTACGGGAACCTACTGTGTGCTCTGGTAGTGTAATGGTTACAAATAGGGCTGCTAACCTCAGGGTCAGCAGTTTAAAACTACCAGCTGTTCCGTGGGAGAAAGATGAGTCTTTCTGCTCCTATAAAGATTTACAGCTTCGAAAACGCTGTGCAGGGTCGCTATGAGTTGAAACCAACTCCACGGCACATAACTACCACTGTGTCAGGTGCTGATGTAGGTATGAGGCATACAACCATGGGCAAGACAATTGTGGTCTTAGAGCTCACAGAACTTACATTCAGTGAGGGTGGGGAGAGAGACAATCAATCAATAAACGTGCATTTTCCTCCTGTCTGTTGGCCTTTGAAGGAGCACTGGTGGTGTAGTGGGTTACGGGGTGGGCTGCTAATGAAAGGCCAGCAATTCAAATCTACCAGCTGCTCCTTTGGAGGAAGAGGAGGCTTTCTGCTCCTCGGAAACACTATACAGGACCATTATGAGTTAGAATCGACTCCATGGCACACCACCAGCGGCACCATTGGCTTTTGTACTGTACTTATTCTGTGAATTATCAGGTTTTTGTTTTGTTTTGTTTTTTTAACTTGTTTTCCTGTTGGACTATTTGTGTATTTCTTATTGATTTCCAGAAACTCTTTGTTGTGACATCCATGCAAATATTTTCTTCCATCAACACCCATATAAAAATTTTATCATTTGGTGAATTAATAATTGTACCAATTCTTATTTGTATATGGAGATACAGCACCATACCTGATTTCTTTGGTTTCTAAGAGAAAATCAGACCAATTATTACATTTCCATAATTTAACATCCTTTGAGGAATTTGAGTTATTTCTTTTCTCTAATTTGATATAAAAATACAGTAGAACTGTGAGTTTTGCATGAGAATTGAGGCAGTCCAGATGAGAGAGTTTAACTGAATTAATCAGTTTAATTAATATCGTGTTATCTTAATATTGTTGTTTGTAAGTGCTGTTGAGTCAATTCCGGCTCATAGTGACTGTGTATAGGGTTTCAGAGGAGTGACTTTATAAATTTTAAACTGCCAATCTTGCAGTTCAAATTGACCCTGCAACCTAATGCTTATTCTGCTGTGTCACTTCAGAACTTAATATTTGTTGTTGTTGTTATTAAGTGCCGTGAAGTCAGTTCCGACACATAGCGACCCTGTATAGAGTTTCCAAGGAGCGGCTGGTTAGCTTGAAACGCCAGCCCTGTGGTTCAAACTGACTTTGCAGTCCAGTGCATTAATCCACGGTGCCATTAGGGAGATAGATATAACATATGTGTAAAAAAATTTTCCAGTGATAATATCCATCATGGTCCATTCAGACAACATGATTTAATCATAACTGAATTCTTAGAAAAGCACATAATAACATACGTTATCAGATCTTACCATATCTAAATTCATTTTGAATTAAGTCATGTTACCTCATTTATTCATATGGAATTTGAGTGGGATGTTTATCCTCTGACTTTTAAGTTTTTCCCATGGTTTTAAGAGGACATCATGTATTTCAAATAGTCATGAGCAAGCTACAGATTCAAACTGTTTTACTGCCTTCAACTCCTCTGAGGTCACTGCCAGGGTGCTACAGCGCAAATGACAGAGGTGACAGCATACTTTGATATATAGTGTACAAAAGTGACTGAATAGAATTGCTTATTTACAATACATGAAGTTGCGTCAGTCGCTGCATATTGTTAGTAAATACTTGATTCCATTTAATAATATGCCATGAAATTCTTTTTCAAGATTTAATTTTCATATTTCTAATTCGAACCAGAAAGTTAAGCTTCAGTGATGAAATTGTTCTGGTAATGAAAGCTTTTAACTGGGAGAAAAGACCATGGAGATTGGGCCATGCTAGATTTGTAAACCTTGGAGTGAGACAATTATAATGAATAGTAATGATCAGTATGTATATTTGGTGCTTGCTATCTTCATTGTGGATGGAGCTCTGGTAGCGTAGTGGTTACGAATCGGGCTGCAAACCTTAAGGCCAGTGGTTCGAAACTACCAGCCGCTCCGTGGGAGAAAAGATGAGGCTTTCTACTCCCATAAGGATTTACACCCTTGGAAACCCTGTACAGGGTCGCCATGAGTCGGAACCGACTCAACAGCACTTAACAACAACAACAACATCTTAATTGTGGATGCTTCTTTTTGAAAAAACAGACTAAAATCACATGACTAGAATATGGAAACTTTTTATTCTGTATGTTCAGTTCCGATTTCTTTTCTTCCTTTTTATTATATTTCTTAATCATGCTAGTTTTTAAAAGTATAGAACTCAATTGAAGTGTTGTTAACTGTGAAAATAGGTCTTAAGGTAGGAAACATAAGCGGTAACCTCCTTACTCCTTGTTATTGTTGTGAAGTGCTAGTGAGTGGATTCTGACTCATAGTGACCCTGTATAGGGTTTCCAAGGAACAGTTGGTAGGTTTGAACCACTGACTTTGTGGTTAGCAGTCCAGTGCTTATCCTACAGCACCACACCAGGACTCCTTAATGTTTAATTCTGTTCATCTGAATTACAGCACTTTACCATCCTGCTTCTTAATCTTCTGTTTACTTTTTTTGTTTCCTGTTCTCTTACTCGTAGTGGAAACTGTATCTGATCATTAGCTTCTCTAAGTTGGGTCTGTCAGTTTACAGTGCTAGTCCCAACACAGTGCCAGACATTGGGTGTTCAGTAAACATTTGTATGATGAACAGATGTATGCAACTGTTTGTGTAATACTGTGTTGTTGTTAACTCAGTTTCAACTCATAGTGACTCATAGTGAAATCTTAAATAGATAAGGTTTCCGAGGAGCAGCTGGTGGGTTTGAACCACCAGCCATGAAGTTAGCAGTCCAGTGTTTATCCCCAGAGCCACACCAGGAGTCCACTTAGTACTATAAGTTTTTAACAATCATACTGTTCTTTCTCTTGAGACTACTGTGGAAGATATAATATATGGTTGTAAACTTAGTTTAAAGTCCTGGTGTTGCACTGTAGGATAAGCCCTAGATTGCAAGGTCTGTTTGAACCATAAGATTGGTGGTTCAAACTTACCAGCTGGTCTTTGGAAACCCTGTACAAGGTCACTATGAGTCAGAACTGACTGCATGGCAGTTAACAACAACAACAACAAAATTAATGTCTCAAAAATTAGGTACTCTAAATAAAAATGATCATCCTCATAATAATTTATATATTGAACATTCCCTCTGAACTTTTAAGTTATGTGGTTAATAGAGTATTTTATCTAATATGGATGTTGTTGCTGTCATGTGCCATGGAGTCGGTTCCGACTCATAGCAACCCTGTACAGGATTTTCAAGGCTGTAAATCTTTACAGGAGCAGAAAGCCTCATCTTTCTACTGCAGAACAGCTGGTAGTTTCGAACTGCTGACCTTGTGGTTCGCAGCCCAATTCATAACCACTACGCTACCAGAGCTCCTTATCTAATATGGATAGTTTCTTTTAAATTGCACTGGTGTGGTAGCATTTAACAATAACAACACATTTTAAGTAAGTAGCCTTGGGGATTTTGATGCCCTTTAAGGTTTGAGAACCATTGCTTTATAACTCCTTTGTTCAACATCTAGTGAAAGAAACTTTTAAGCATATTATTTTAGACTAATATTTTAAGTACCATGGTAATACCTATCTCCCTGGTCAGTCTCACTTGGTGAGTACCTTACTCTGAAGCTGTGGATCAGAAAGAGGATTAAACATGTAGTCTACTTTTATTTTTAGGCTTTAGACAAATTCCACTACACATTTAACTGATATTGAAGTTTTAGCATATATTCTTCAGTAATTTTATCAGTTATATAGATTTTTTTTTTTTTTTAATCTTAAATCAGTCTCCATTGAGTCACTTCTGATTCTTAGTGCCTGCATATCCACCAGAGCAGAATTCTGCTTCATTATCCATTAGGTGTTCAGTGGTGGTGTTTGGGAAGTAAATCATCAAGTCTTTTTTCTGAGGTGCCTCTGGCTGGAGTGGAACCACAAACGTTTTGGGTAACTGAGATCGAATTAACCATTCATCTCACCTGGGGATGCCTATTAAATAGATAACCATTTGTGAATTCTTTGAGGTACCCAGGTGTACGTATATAGTCAGTTCAGTCTGTAGGGTTGTTGTTAGGTGCTAACAAGATGGTTCCAACTCGTAGCAAACCTGTGTTCAGCATACTGAATCACTGCCCTGTCCTGCACAATTCTCAAAACAGTTGCCATGTTTAAGCTAATTGTTGCAGCCACTGGGTCAGTCTATCTTGTTGAAGGTCTGTCTCTTTTCCACTGACTCTCTTCTTTACCAAGCATGATGTCCGTCTCCAGGGACTGGCCCCTCCTTTCAACATATCCAAAGTACTTGAGAGGAAGTCTCGTCATTCTTGAGTCTAAGGGGCATTCTAGCTGTATTTTTTTCCATAACAAATTTGCTTGTTCTTCTGGCAGTCCATGGCATAGTTAATATTCTTACCAAGACCATAATTCAAAGGCATAAATTGGAGGGTGAATTTGGTCGCTTACCATTCTTAGTTTAAGCATATTTTGTGGATACTTTATGTAAAGTAGACATATACTTAACATTTTTGCAGGCTAGAATTATTATGTCACTAAGTTAGAAATTTGTGGGCCAGTTGCTGATTTATTTTTATGTTTGGTTTTGGGTTGTTTTTTTTGAAAGGGAGTGATTAAAAATTTTTTTGTTGTGATTTGAGTGATGATCGACAGAGCAGATCATCAGTTTTACATTTAGCAAACCACACACTTTGTTCCAAAGACTGTAATTCCCTCCATGTACCAGCAGTTATCCCATTTCCTCCCTATGGTTATTTCCATTCCACCCTCCTTCCCAACCCTTCTGAACTTTGTCCTTAAGTAAATGGTGACCATTGTATGCTGATCGTATCTTACTGGTGTTGTTGTCTCCCCTGTATACCTATCTACTGAGGTTTAGGGTCACAGTCGACTGGAATTTGGGTCACAAGGGTGGATTCTCTTCTAGTCTTGAACAGTAATAGAAGGCCATAGTCTTGGGTTCCTCCAATCCCTTTCTGACAAGTAAATCCAGATTTTTAACGAATAATTTTGAGTTTTGTTTCACATTTTCTTCCACTTTATCTGGGACCGTCTAATATGATATCTTTCAGAGCGGTTGATAGTAGTAGCATAGCACCATCTAGTTCTAGTCGCTGGGTTTTGGAGACTGGTGTTCCATTCGTCCACAGGACTAATTGGTTTCAAGCATCTTCATCACTCTTCTTTCCTCTGCACATGGAGAGACTACACATGAGCTTTTAAGATCTCAGTTGCTAGTCATCCAAGTAGGATGTAAAACATTGTCTTTGGGGACTATGTAATGCCGGTTGACTATGGATTCCCATGAGACTGAGGTTCTGAGCCCCCAGGCACAACAATTCTTTACCTCAAGGCATTTGGTAATGTCTAAGAAGTTTTCATAATCTTATCCCCTGTATGCTTCACATTCATAGATGTGTTTGCAGCAGAGGTAAGTACACACATACGAATACCCTCTCTCAAAACTGTTTTTATGTTTTAAGGTGATCTTTATCTAGTGATATGTCCCTGAAAAGCTGTTAAATTTTATACATCTATATGGAGTCCAGGAGCTCTGGTAGCGTAGTGGTTACGAATCGGGCTGTGAACCTTAAGGTCAGCGGTTCGAAACTACCAGCTGCTCCGCGGGAGAAAGATGAGGCTTTCTACTCCTGTAAAGATTTATACCCTCGGAAACCCCTGTACAGGGTCGCTATGGGTCAGAACCGACTCGACGGCACTTAACAACAACAACAATATGGAGTCCTGGTGTGGCGCTATGGGATCAACACTGGACTGCTAACCACAAGGTTGTTAGTTCAAACTCACCAGATGCTCCTTGGAAACCCAATACAGGATAGCTATGAGTCAGAATCAACTCAATGGCAGTTAACAACAACAATAACATGTGTAAATTTATAAATAAGATTGTATCAGATTTCCCCATATAGGCTGCTTGCTAAAGAATATGACTCTTAAGTAGCAACATAAAAGAGCTGTGTTAGTTTCTTATAGGGAACATAGCTTCTGCATGAGGTTTAATACTTACCCCAAACTAGATCAAGACAAACAGTATTTTGGAAGGATTGTCTAAAAACATATGGGTGCCTATTTCTATGATCGTGGCCTGGTGTGGCATTGTAGGATAAGCACTGCACTGCGACCACAATGTTGGTTGTTCAACCCCACCAGCTATTTTTTAGAAAGCCTACACAGGGTCACTATGAATCAGAACAGACTTGATGGTACTTTAACATTACCACCCTTGAGTTTAGCAAGACTGATTGGGAGTTAAATATTTGGGTTACCTGGACTTCAGACTCTATAGAATTATTTTCATGAGTTATTGCTTTGCCATTATGCTTTTGACCCAATATGAGTGATGATAATATAAAGCAGCTCTATGAGACTTTTGTTTGATTTACTGGGAAAATACTCTTGAAGACATTAAGAACACATGGGAGACATTTCGTTCTCATTTCAGGGACCAGGAATAGTTGTTGTTCCTCCCCGAGCAACGATCTGTATTTACTTAATGGACAGTGAATCACATAATTTATTGTATTTCTTGATTTGTGTTCGTTGTTATAAAGCTTGTCTCTGAATTTTTGGTCCACTTCTAGCAAGTTTATAGGCTCATGTTTTGTATTCTAACCTGACTCCTGGTTTTTCTTGATTTTTACTCATATTTAATTATTTTATATTTGAAGTAATATCACTTACAGGAAAGTTGGCTAAACTATTATAAAGCATTTCCATCTACTCCATCCCTATATAACCCTAGCATTACCATTTTTCTATTCAGGAATTTGATCACTTTTTCACACTGATTTTTTGTGTCTCCTTGTGTGTGTATGTGTGTGTGTATATATTTACACAAATATATTTGACATACTTTCAATTTGTCTTATAAAATGTGTACACATGGCTATAAAAAACTTTTCTTGGGAGAGCAAGACATTAAATTAGTAGATGACTAATAATGACAATAGATAGGAAGATGTTAATTTCACACTTACTGGAAAAAGAGACTCATGAGAAGAACTCTTTAGTGGAAGGAAGACAAATGTGTATGTAATGTATGTGTGTATATGTGTATGTTGTGTGTGTATGTATGTAGTGCTGCAAACATGGAAAGCTAATTTGAATGGCAGAAGGGCAAAAATGCCAAAGCTTTTTGATTTAAATAAAAATTAGGTAGTTGTCTTCTTAAATAGAGATAGGCATAAATAAGGTTCTAAATGTATTTACTTTAGTAGTCAAGTCTATCTTAGTAGGACTTTGAGGAAAGTGAACATCTTAATTCAGAAAATGTTTCCTTTTATTAATGTAAATTAGTCATAAAATAATCTCGTGTTTGATTATTTTTGTAATAAACTTTTTTCACCTGTCTTTAAAAAAACCCAAAAAACCTACTTTAACCTCCCCTCAATAATAAAGTTCTTTTAGGTTTGGGAATAGAATGGCAATTGTTTATGTGCCTGTTTTTTTTTTTTTCTTCTTCTTCAAGGCAGAAACATAAGCTTTATTGTGTCAGACAGTATAGAACATAACGTAGATCGTATCTGAAGCATTATTTCAGGTACTTCAATATGATCTTAAGTTATTATTGACTTAATTTTTTTTTTTGTACACAGAGAGGAAAACTAAGCATATGAATGAAATCCATTACCATTTTATTGAATTCCAATTCATAGTGATTTCATGGGACAGAGTGTTATTATTAAGTGCCATCCAGTCGGTTCCAACTCACAGTGACCCTGTATAGGGTTTCCTAGGAGCAGCTGGTGAGTTTGATTGCCAACCATGCAGTTTAAACTAACCTTAAGGTCAGGGGCTTATCCTACAGTGCCACACCAGAACTCCATAGAACACAGTAGAACTGCTCTATAGGGCTTCCAAGGTGGTAGATATTTAGGAACGCTGACTGCCACATCTTTCTCTCGTGGAGGAATTGGTGGACTTGAATTGCTAGTCTTTTGATTAGTAATTGAACACGTTACCACCAGGGCTTCTTAAAGAATATTGTCAGTAATCAAAAACTCATCCATACTCTGAAAGTAATTTAAAAATATTTATTGCTTGCAATTCATATCATAAAGTGGCTACAAAAAAATAAGAAATATTCTGGGGCCTTTGTGAAAATAAAACACAGGTGAATGATAAGGAACTGAAGAATTCAGCCTGTATTATATTCATTTCTTATTTTTATACAGTTTGCTAGAGAAATATATAAAAGAGTCCCCTTTTCCTTGACAAGTAGCAGTTTCCCATTACTAATTTTTTCCATGTTAGTGTGTATGTATTTTTTTTTTTTTAACAAAAGGGAAGTCTTTTAAAATGACATTTGGAAGCAAAATTGACCTCTCCAAAATGCTCTGGTAGTGTAGTGGTTATGAGTTGGGCTGCTAACCTCAAGGTCAGCAGTTCGAGATTACCTGCTATTCTGCAGGAGAAAGATTGGGCTTTCTGCTCCCATAAAGATTTACAGCCTTGGAAACCCTCTAAGGGGTCACTATAAGTTGGAACCGATGTCACGGCACATAACCACCACCACTACCAAAATCTTATGGAGTATGAAACAAACTCTCCAGATTTTTTAATGTAATATTTTTGCACATATCATTCTACTATTCACAATTTTAAATGTAGTAACTTAAATTCAATAATGTTGTCTTGTATAGTTCCAACAGATCCCATTTATTTATTCCACTAACAGTACAATATACTTTTACAGAATGGGTTATACAAACTTTGAATCCTGGCTCTGCTACTTACTGTGTGTGACCTTGATTTCCCATTGGTAACAGGAAGCTAGTTAATATCTTGGGGTAGTGTGAGGATGGAATGAGATGAGGACTGTGTCATGCTTTTAGATGTGTTAGCTGTGAAGCTTATCAGTACTGAACCATGCTGATGTTTGTACTTATGCCATTGCTAACAATTTAAAAAAGATGCCTAAAACTTAAAATTTGAAGATAAGGAAAAGGTTGTGTTTAGTATAAAGATAGCAATGATATGGACTTAAGATGTAGGGCCAATTATGTTCAGTCTTTACATTTTAGACATAAATTATTTAACATGTAAAAAATGTCTTAAATTTTCAGTGAAGTTGGGTATTTTTTTTTTTTTTTACTAAATGTCTGCTTTATGTAATATTTAGTAAAGGGCCTTTTTGTTGTTGTTAAGTGCCATTTGAGTTGGTATTGACGCATAACGACCCTGTGAACCAACATACAATCAACAATTAAATACAAATACAACACCACCACAATGTCTTGGAGACAACAGACAATTTCAGTTTACACCAAGAAACAAGACAGAATGGCTCAGACAAGTGACTAAATTACAGAACTAGAAAATGTTCCTGAGGAAAAATGGTATTGAAACTACCTGATAAGTAATTTTAAAAAAATTGTATTTAGGAACCTTTAATGGATTGCAAGGTCGGTGGTTCAAACTCACCAGCTACTCCTTGGAAACCCTATACAAGGTCGCTATGTATCGGAATCGACTCGACGGCACTTCACAACAACGAGTTGAAAGAAAGATTGAGAAAGATGTATATGAAACAAAGGAAAACAAAACTTCAGAAAAATTCTGGAAAACACTGTATGAACAAACTGACAAGATAAATGAAAAATTAGAAACAAGAGCAAATAGGGATTTCAGGAATCTAGAAGACTAATACTAACATTCCAGGTTTTGATATTACAGACAAAGGACAAAAGAGTAGAATCAAATCAATTAGTGAGTTTGAAAACAGATCTTTAAAACTAATTTGCTAGTATTTAAATCTCAGAAAAGAGGATGAATAAATCTGAAGAAGCCCTAAGAATTATATGGATGCTATCATGAGGAATAATGTATGTGTGATCAGAATTCCAGATAGGAAGAGACAGTAGAAAGTGCAGAGAAAATTGTAGAAGAGTTGTTGGAAGAAAACTACCCCAACATCATATTAGATGGGAAGGTAATGCATTCAAGAATCCGAACAAACCCTAAACAGTTAGACCCCAAAAGAAAAACACCAACACATGTCATAATCAAACTTTCCAAAACCAAAGACAAGGAAAGGATCACTGAGAGCAGCTCAGAAAAATGAAATTGCCTACAACGGAGAACCAATAAGATTAAGCTGTGATTTCTCAGTAGAAACCATGTAGGCAAGAAGGCAATTAAATGACATACATAAATCTCTGAAAGAAAAAGATTGTCAACCAAGAATCATGTATCTAGCAAAATTGCCCCTTGAATACAAAGACAAAATCAGGACATTTTCAGATAAACAGAAATTAAGGGAGTTTGTAAAAGCCAGACCAACCTTACAAAAATACTAAAGAGAATTCTTTGGACAGAAAACTAACAACAGCAGATATAACACCTGAGATTATCATACATGACAACACTATCTGTAAGTTCAACCCAGATAATGTTGTTGTTATGAAGCACCATTGAGTCGGTTCTGACTCATAGCAACTCTGTATAGGATTTCTGAGGAGGGGCTGGTGAATTTGAACTGCCAACCTTGCGATTCAAACTGACCTTGTGGTCCAGTGCATTAGCCCATAGCGTCACACCAGGTCTCCAAAGTAATCAAACCCATAGGAATAAAAATAATAAACCAGAGATACCAGTTTTAAACAAAAACAACTGCTAAGTAAAAAGAGGGGATAATGTAGTTCCAGAACTTCCTAATGGAGAGGTAGTCAAATAGAGTTCAAGACAGAGCAGACTGTTGCAAACTCGCAAAGAAATGAATAAATTGCAGGGTAACCTCAAAGAACATTAGTAAATTTTCTCCTTAAAATAATAATAAAGGGAAATTATGAATATTTGGTAAACACTAAAATAATAGCAGTGAAGAAAATTGCACGAAAACCCACAAATAAAATGAACTCAGCACAGAAAATGATGTAGAACAAAGAAACCAGCAACACCATACACATACACACACACACACACACACACACACAAAACAAAACAAAAAAACAGTAAAAAGACAGCAGTCAATTCATACCTATCAATAATTACACTGAATATAAATGGTCTAAATGCACCAGCCAAACAGCACCCATTAATATGCTGTCCTCAAGAGGTACACCTTATGTACAAAGATAAAATAAATAAAAAATCCAAGGATGGAAGAAATATATCACACTAACAGCAATCAAAAAAGAAAACGAGTGGCAATATTAATTTCTGATAATGTTGATTTTAAAGCAAAAAGCATCAGAGGAGACAAAAATGGCCATTGTTTTATGATTAAAGAGTCGTCAGTTAAACAAGAGGACATAACCATAATCAATAACTATGCAGCCAGTGAAAGAGCCCCAAAATACAAAAATCAAACTCTAACAGAATTGAAGAGACAAATACACAATGCTCCAAATAGTAAGGAGCCCTATTAGTGTCACGGGTTGTACGGTTGGGCTGCTAACCGCAAGATCAGCAATTCGAGTAAATGTTTTAGATACAAAGCAATGATTATGAGTATGAAGCCTTCAAAAAATCCATCTGTTAACCACCAAAGTCAGGAATGCTAGAATGACTAGGCCTTTTTACACCCCCTAAACTTTTCTCTGAAGTCCTGGTGTAGCACGATGGGTTAATGCGCCAGACTGAAAAGCCCTTTGAACTGCAAGATTGGTGGTTCAAGCTCACCAGCTACTCCTTGGAAACCCTATACAGGGTCGCTATGGGTCGGAATTGACTCGACAACATTTGACAACTTAAAACAAACTTTTCTCTGGTAGTATAGTGCTTACAAATCAGGCTGCGAGCTACAATGTCAGCAATTCGAAACTACCAGCTGTTCCGCGGGAGAAAGGTGAGACTTTCTGCTCCTGTAAAGATTTACAGCCCCAGAAACCCTATGCAGGGTCGCTGTGAGTTGGAACGGACTCCATGGCACATAACAACAACAAACTTTCCCCAGATGAGTTTTAGAAATAAGGAAGAAAGTACTATCTCCTCCTAAGAGGTGGTCACTTTTATGACACTCAATATCCCAGCTGTCAGATCAAAGTGAAGAAGTTTGGAAGGTTTAGATAAGCGTGTGGATGTTTGTAATCATTATGAAATGAGAAGGAAAAAAAGGATATTGGTGAGGGACTTATCTTTAACTTTTTTTCAATTTGAGGAAAAATAGTCATGGCATGTGGCGATAATATTTGACTGAATAGATCGAGATCCTGACTCAGAGTGAAAATTCTTGTGAGCAGAACAAATCTTTCATATCTCTCTTTTTCAGTCTCTAGGAAAAAATAATTTTCAGTCGTGTAAGGGTGATGGGAAAAATCATCCTAGTTACAAGTGTGGTGTTCATGTTGAAAGCTATACAAATGCCAAGTAATAAAGGGAGAACTGGGGTCAGCAAAAGGTGAGGCTCACAAACCTGGGAAGAATTTGGTACGAATTCTAGGTTGAACAGCCATATAAAAAGTATGAACATATTAATGCAACAAGATCCATGATACTATTATAATCATTGAATGGTAAAGTAGTAGCAATGAGAATTGAGATTCTTTAGAAGACTAGCTTTTAAATTAGTCACTAAAATTGTGTATCAAAAAAAAAAAAAAGGATAATGAAAAACAGATGTGTATTTTGAAAATATATCTGTATTACTACATCCCTCGATACTTACTCATACTCCCACAAGAAGAACCAAACATGCATAAAGGAAGCTGAATAAAAAGTCAATTCTAAAAATAAGAAGTACAGATTTAAAAAAAATAAAGTATTCCTGATTTTAAATTGCTCCTTGAAAATGGTACTTCACACTAAATTTCAGAAACATAAATGTAGTTGAAGAGATGTCAGACTGAGATAGATTTAATATAAATGTGTGTGTGTGTCAAGGGTGTTGTAGGGTGGGTGGATTAGGAGACCTGTCAGTGTTGGAAAAGGCTCAGGAATCATGCACTGAGGCACCCAGCGCTGGACACGTTTGTGAATTAAAATTTGTTTCGATTACATTGAAAACTGAGATTTAAAAAGGGAAGGATGATTGAACACTCAACTTCTCTCAACTCCCAACTCTCTTTCTCCCCTTCTCTGCCTCCTCTTTCACTTCCCTTCCTACTGAGAGTATTGTGACACTATTCTAAGCCTTTTCTATATCTGAATCTAGTTTTCTATCTTTTCCAGCCTTACATAGAGTGATATACCTGTCTACCCTGCTTAATGCCAACCTGAGCATCTGAAATATGGCTAGATGGCACTTCCTGCCAGAGAGCCCTAGTGTGGCAGTGTAGGAGAAGCACTGGGATGCTAACCACAAGGTCAGGGGTTCAAACCTACCAGCCAGTCTTTGGAAACCCTATACAGGGTTGCTGTGAGTTGGAACTGACTCCACGGTACTTAACAATAACAACAACAAAGCCACAAAGTCAGAGAGGAAAGAGTTCATATTTTTCTCCAATATAAGTATTATTTTTTTCACTTAAAAATAATTATTTTTAGTCATTAAAACTATTTCTTAGATTAAAACTTATTTCTTAGATGTATTGTAGGTATTTAAGCATCCCAGTTTTGTTTTATCCTATATTAAAAAGGAAAAAAAAGAATAGTTCAATAAAATTGACAAGATTGGGTAGTACCTTAGTTTTTAGGTAATTTGTTATCAATTTATATACTTTGGAATTCCTCCATTTCTCAGGTTCTAGAATCCATTCTTTCTGCTTACTGGTGGACTATATCTACCAGATACAGTTGGCTTTTAAGGCATAAGCTTCAAGAAGCGTTTGCAACTATTGAGTTAACTTTTAAAAATCATATCCTTGTGAATAAACTTCTAGCCTAACTATGAGGAGATTTAAATTCCACTACTACTCTTTCCCCACTGAGTTGCTAAGTCTGTGGTAGACACTAGATACTTGCTTATTTGAATTGATTGTGACCTTGTTTTAATTTCGTATATTTCAAATTTCCAAATTGTAAGTTGGAAGATTAATTGCTTCCTTACCCTTTTAGGGTGTTAGTGTTAATGTCTAATATTTCAAGTTGCTTTAGAAAAATAGGGCTATCATATAAGAGATACATGACCATTTTGTAAAAATAAACTAGTCTTTCTCAATATATATCTTATTTACTCAGGAGACTGAAAACTTGTGGCTACTTTAGGAAGCCCATATAGTAATCTTTTGCAGTATAAATAGGCTAGCCTATTTGTTATGAGTTAAAGTTTTTTTCTGTGTTGTTGTTAAGTGCTGGCAAGTCTGTTCGAACTCATAGCCACCCTGTATAAGGTTTCTGAGTAGGGTCTACTGAACATGAACTGCCAGCTTTGTAGTTCAAACTGACTGTGCGGTTCAGCTCATTAACCCACAGCACCACACCAGGACTCCCTGCCATTAAATATAATTTCTTCATTAGCCACTTTTCACCTAACCAAACTGAAATATTTTAACTCCAGCGCTTATCTTGTTTAGTTACCAAGTCATGCTTTTCTGTCTTTCTGATTAATATTCCCTGAGCAACATTAAGTAACCTGACATTTACATTGGCATCCATTCATCTGAACTAATAGTTATCCTAACGTAATAATAATAATTAATTATAACTATTACTAAAAGTTGACATTTACCAAGTCCTGGTTGGCACTGCAGGAAAATGCGCTGGACCACAAGGTCATGTTGAACTGCAAGGTCTGAGGTTCAAACTCACCAGCTGCTCCTCAGAAACCCTTTACAGGGCGGCTGTGAGTTGGAACAGACTCGACAGCACTGAGCAACAATATATACAAAAGACTTGGGACTAGTGTTGCCAGTATCTTTGAGACAGGAGTATGAATTTTGATTGAAATAGAGCTAACAATGTAATTATGTATTCACTAGAATATTCTACTATTTACTGTGTTGCATAGTTTGGCAGTGTTTGGCACTACTTTATTGTTGCCTGCCAGATTTACTTCTTTTTCTCAGGAATTCTACCTGCATTCATATAGTCTTAATTCTTGGACCATCCTGAATCTTATTAAATTGTAACATACTATTAATCCTTGTTAGTATAGTGGTATGTTTTACTTTCCTAGGGTTGCCATTAAAAATGTATATATATCACAGGGGGGTGGTTTTAAAGAACAAAAGTATATTGTCTTATGGTTCTAGAAGCTACAAGTTCAAATTTTTGTTTTGCCCGTGTCTGTCAATTCCTTCTGTGGATTCGGACAGAGGAGCTATGTTTGTCTCTTTGCTTCTGGTAAGGACAGGTGGTCCTTGGTGTTCCTTTATTGCTATGGATGTCTCATGACATGATGCTTCCTCCACCCCGTGTGAATGCTTCCTTGTCTGCCCTCCCCCCCCCCTTTTTTTTTAATAATGAAGCACAATGTAGAAGGGATTAGGATTAGAGGGTTAGGATCAAAGCCTCTCTGATATGGTGGTGGCTGGTGGCTGTGTGCCGTGGAATCGGTTCCGGCTCATAGCGACCCTGTACAGGGTTTCCAAGGCTGTAAGTCTTTACGGGAGCAGAATGCCTCATCTTTCTCCCACAGAACAGCTGGTAGTTTTGAACTGCTGACCTTGCGGTTCGCAGCCCGATTTGTAACCACTACGCTACCCGAGCTCTTTGATACGACCTCCTTTAATTTAACTAATAGCTAAGAAAAACCTTATTTCCAAACACAATCACAGATACATGGTTTTGGACTTCAACATATATTTTTGGAGGAAAACATCAGTTCAATCTGTAACATGGTATGAGGTATCAATGATGTGTAAATTCACTTTTTTAAAGGGAAATTACTACTTTTTGTATCCAATAACATATTTTTAGTTTCTGCTATCCAAAAATGTGTGTTCACGTGTTATACTTGTGGTGTTGCAGGATAATGCGCTGGACTGCGAGGTCAGTTTGAACTGCAAGGTTGGTGGTTGAAACCCACCAGCCATTCCTCAGAAACCCTATACTGGATCACTGTGGGTTGGAACTGACTTGACGGCACATAGCAACAAAAATGCCAAAGAACTTAACATTGAAAGTATATAAAGGAATTACTATGTAAAATTTTTTGGTCTTTTAATTTCACATACCTATTAAACAAGTGCTGGATATTGGAAGACTAGCAAAAAGGTTTAGATAAATGAAATTTCAGTTTTAGAAAGTTGCTGTTTCCCTCTAGGGAATGAAAGAAAAGACTTTACATTAAAAACTTTAATTTAGAATTCAGATTAATTTATCATGGGACATCAGTGTTTTATTGTGATTTATCAAGTAGCGATTTAGTCAACATGTTTCTTAAAGCAAAAGAGAAATTATCTCTATATATGGTTGTGTTATTGGTTTTAAGTGTCTTCCAGTTGGTTTCAAGGGGTGACTGGTGGGTTTGAACGACTGACCTTGTGGTTAACAGTCCAATGCTTATCCTATAGTGTTGTTGTTGTTAGGTGCCACCGAGTCGGTACCCACCCATAGTGATCTTATGCACAGCAGAATGAAACACTGCCTGATCCTGGGCCAACCTCAACCACTATTGCCACGCTTGAGTCCATCGATGCTGCCACTTGGCTAATCCATCTCGTTGGGGGTCTTCCTCTTTTTCTCTGACCCTCCACCTTACCAAACCCTCCACCTTACCTTCTTCAGCAACTGGTCCCTCGTGACAAAATATCCGGAGCATGAGAGCCGAAGTTTGGCCATCTTGGCCTCCAAGGAGCACTCTGGCTGCACTTCTTCCAAAACACATCTATTGGTTCTTTTGGCAGCCCATGCACTTTCAATATTCTCCTCCAACACCATAACTCAAAAGCATCAATTCTTCTACAGTCTTCCTTATTCACTGTCCAGCTTTCGCATGCATATGAG
>NW_006408524.1:25460698-25462502 GCF_000296735.1 Chrysochloris asiatica
AGAGAAGGGGACCCAACAGACTGTGGAAATTGTTAGAGAATATAATGCAAGTAAAATTTTGCTAAAGACAATACAAAAATGACTGCAACCATAATTGACTGAGAACTTTCAGAGGTTTAAGCTGAATTCAGAAGAGGACATGGAAGGAGGGATATCATTGCTGACATCAGGTGGATCTTGGCTGAAAGCAGAGAGTACCAGAAAGGTATTTACCTGTGGTTTAGTGACTACGCTAAAGGCTTTCAATTGTGCAAATCATGACAAGTCATCCACCAGAGATTCTGTTAATATTTCTGCCTTTTTCACAGGTACCCTAGATGATTCTAACGTACACTTTTTGAAATAATTCATTGAGAAAGTAGGAGATACAATGTTTGACAAAGCAAGACTTTGGACTCAAGACAGACATTAGGTTCTTGGCTTTTACCATTCAATGGCTGAACAACTTTCTGTCTCTTAGAATTATTACAAAGGATACATGAGAGATGCTATATTTAGTTCCTAGCATACAAAAGGACTCCTAGTGTGGTGCTGTGGTTAATGCGCTGGACTGCAAAGGTGGTTCAAGCTCACCAGCTGCTCCTTGGAAACCCTATACAGGGTCGCTATGGGTCGGAACTGATTCAACAGCACTTAACAACAACATCAGCAACAAGCATACAGAAGAAACTTAGTGAATGTGTGTTGGCCTTTTTGGCAACTTGAAAAAACAACAGAAACAGCTGTAAATTAAAAACCTGTGGAAAGTCCATGAAAATTGCTGTCATTAACCTCATACATTTTGTGTTGTAGGTGATCAGAGCCAACTGCTTTCTACCTTGAAACTACTGAATTAGAATTGTATAAAATTAAGTTACTGATTTAATAGATTCCATTATCTAGTTTCTCCTGGCAGTCTTCAGTTGTATACACATTAAATTTGAACAGCTTGATATGGGGAAGGTTAAAGTGTGAAATACAAGCCATGGGAAATTTAATAAAGACAAGCACCTGAAAAATCCTGAGACCATCCATGTATCATATTATAATAATAAAAATGAATACTGTGATACTATTAGATCATCAAGGAAATGTTAACTTGTGTTTAAAAGACATTATTTGAGATGTTAGGGCAGTTATGTTTTTAAGGAAGATTCCCATCATAATGACTAACATTTTAAAATGTTTTGTCACTTAAAGCAGTAAGCTGCTATTGGGAAGTTAATTTAGCAAGTAACATTGTGTTTCACAGTTTTAGGTAAACAAACTTCGATGACATTATTTCCCATTTGATTGGCATGCTACAATTTATAATAAGCTGTCTCATGTCAGCAGGTGTCCCTACAACTATCCCAGAAAGCCCAGTAGAATTAACCTATATATAAACTTAAATATTGTGAATTGCCATATAATGCTAACATTTGCCCTGTCTACAAGAGAATCTAAGAAGGTCTAGGCAAGGCCTAGGGCTTTGTTTAGTGTTAAGGGTTATGGTTAGGACTAGGGTTAGTATTAGGGATAGGTGTTGGGCGAGGGCTAGGAGTAAGAGTGGATGTAGTTTTAGGGTTACAGTTAGGTTTTTATTTTATTTTATTATTTTTCTTGAAATCTCCTTGATTTTCCTTTATTTGCAAGTTCTGTAACTATATTATTTCTTCTTTTTACTTTGTGGGGTTTTGTTGTTGCAAACTAGTATCTTTGGTTCCCTGTTTTCAGTCTTGTAGGTTTGTTTTACTTTGCATGCTTCTATACCACCAGCCACGGAGTCCTGGTGTGGCGCTGTGGGCTAATGCATTAGACTGCAAAGTCATTTGAACTGCAAGGT
>NW_006408524.1:25462602-25472102 GCF_000296735.1 Chrysochloris asiatica
CTCAAGCTGACATCTTTGCTCTTCAACACTTTAAAAAGGTCTTGTGCAGCAGATTTACCTAATGCAATATGTCGTTTGATTTCTTGACTGCTGCTTCCATGAGTGTTGATAGTTGATCCAAGAAGAATGACGTCCTTGGCAACTTTAATCTTTTCTCCATTGATAAGAATGTTGTTTATTGGTCCAGTTGTGAGGATTTTTGTTTTCTTTACATTGAAATGTAATCTATACTGAAGGCTGCGCTCTTTGATCTTATAGTGCCACATCAGAATTCCATATATCTGCCCTAGTAAAGTATAAATTTCCCACTTTCCCCTTGTTCACTTCCCTTTTTCTTGACAATTTTTTTTATTGTAGTGAAAAATATATAACAAAAATTGCCATTTTGATCATTTTAAGTGAACAATTCTGTGACCATGTCTATTTCCCAAAATGTACCACCCCAAACAGAAATGTCATACCCTTTAAGCAATCCCTCCTCCCTGATTCCATAATCTTAAAGACACACAGTTATCTGTCAGATATTTTACCACTGTGGGTGAACTACTTGTAACTTTTTTCATGATAATACTGTTAACAGATTAAAATATATAAGGAAGATGTTTGTTTTTTTCATTCTGAAATGCCATCCATGTGTTGCTTCTTGCAAAGAGATTTTGTGTGATTGGTTGAAGTCTACCTGCCAGTTATGTAAAAGCCTGAACACCAGTAGACTTCCACAGGATTTAAATTATGGTCATCTTACTTGGAGAAGTAAGCATTTCATTTTCAGAAACTTTAAGAAGAAGAACTTCCAAAATGATTTTTTATTAGCGATAATAGTATATTGCTACATTATAGCAATATTTAATATATCTATTTTGTAACAGTATGCCTGAGGTTAATGTGAAAATGTTATTAGTCTTTATCTGTTTGTTTTTTTCAAAAAAAAAAAAAATAAACCCCATCATCATCACCCACTATAGTTTAGTGGGTGACTAGAACTTATTCATATAGATAAGATTTCTGCCTGTTCTTTTAATTTTATGTATAAAAATATTATCATAAATAATATATTTGTATGATTTCAGTGTATTATGAAAAAAACAAACATGGTCTATTGAAAAACCATTTAAATATCTATACTGGTTTTCCTTAGAATTTTGTATATATTTCAAAATCAGTGTTTTATTTAAAATATATGTTAATGGTACCATTTTATGTTTATGAAGTAAAAATTGATCTCCAAAGGAACTAAAATTAGCGCTTTAATATGAAACTTTGTCTCTTAAGGAAAAATATCTATGACTTCATAACTACTGTGATCCTCATGATACTAAAAAAAACAAAAACAGCTGATAATACTGTGATAAATTTGTATAAAATAAGTTTCCTATCAAAATACTTTTTTCTATTATAATGTCTATAGAATCTATCTCCATAAGGTATATTTCGCAGCGACTTTCATTAGATGGTTTGTTCTTACTGATTAGAGTCTTAAAAACATTTCTAATGAAGTTTATAAAAATATTAGAAGTTTATAGAAATATTGAATACCTGTGAAATTATTGAGTAAACTATCATTAATGACCACAATATATAATTTTTAATTGACTTAACTTTTAGAGTAATCTTTAAATTTTCTGTAGGTATCGAATGCTTATTTGTAGTCTTAGTTTGATGCTTGTAGGATAGCATTGGACTGCTAACCATGAGACCAGCGTTCAAACCCACCAGCCACTCTAAGAAACCCTATACAGGGCCACTATGAGTCACAGAATGGACTTGACAACACTTAACAACAATGTTTATTTATAATAGATTTACCCTATCAACTTAACCTGTCTCTTCTTAGACTCTTCATTGCCCTAGAAAAACCTAAAGCTCACTCACTTAGCATTAATATCTATAAAGTTTCTCTACAAGTATAATATTTACTGTGAGAATGTTTACTGTGCACTCAGAGAATCAAATTTTAGCATTTCGTTTTGGGGAAAAATCATTTTATATTCTCAGTAGGAATAGGTACATGTAGAGAAGAGTCATTTGCTTTCAAATCCTTGAAGAGTTAATTCAGTATATATTTCAAGAACCTTATATGATTTATTTGAAATTCCTAATGTCTCTTTGAGAGATCAAGTACATTTTTTTATAGGTTCTAAGGCCTTCCCTTACAGAATGTGTATAAACAGTGTCACCTTTTAGAGATCATTCAGTTACACATTATAACTACATTTTGAGAGAATAATGTATTACGACATTGGAATATAGAACCCTTTTCTATGCAGGAGGAGGAAAGGGACTAGTCTATGGAATGGGTCTGAAAGAAGGCTAATAGCCTTGGATTTACGTAATTGGGTAATTAAACGGACACTGAAGTTAATGAGATCTGGCATTTGGATTTTCTCAAGTGGATTAAACACTGCTTTTCTCCCCTCCCCTTCTTCCCACAGGAAACCAGTTTCCTCCAATTGCAGCACAGGATCTTCCCTTTGTTTTAAAGGCTGGCTACCTTGAAAAACGGAGAAAAGGTAAACTTGACTGAAAGAGCCCCGTGAAAAATCTGAAAATGGTTTTATCCTCAGATGAAGTATGTATGCAGTATACATGTGGAGCTGATATGTTCTTTAGGTGAAGAGTTTTAAAGCTGTAAGAAAATCTGGATGACATTATCCAACCCATAATATACATGTACAGCTTTTGGCTTTAAACAAATTTAAAAAAAAGAAAAAACATTTGGTCAGAGTTTTTAGTTGTCAGCCATGGTTATTTATAAGTGACTCAGGACTGTTTCCTGCTTCTTCTAGAAAAGCTGTTGGCGGTGATTATGGTCTCAAGTATGGGATTTCTCACCATTCTCTCTCCCGGCTGAGCAGCAGGTTATCCTGTACCTGACCCGGCATACACCATGTCGGCTATGCTTCAGATCAAGCCTGCCATATTGCCTGCCATTCCTATTATTCATTTCAATGTTCCTCTCCATTGGCTATGATAATTGGGAGTTGACCATATGGTCTCACTCTTTCAACACCAATATATAATGGAAATGAAACATGGAGGTGGCGCTATGCTATAGGAAATGAAAAGCAGAAAGTCTCTTCAGTACCATTCTGCTTATCTCTCAGGTAGTCCCTTTGGGCCCTATTTGTGTTCTATTTTCTTTTCTTAGTTTCTTAGCTGAATTTTAAAGCCAAAAGAGATAATAGAAATAATCTAGGTCAACTCCTCCCTCCACTTTCTTAACAGATGAGAAAATGAGACCCAGATAATCAATGATTTCAAGGCTGTGTAGTCCAATGCCTCTTCTGACTGTCCCTGGATGGGCAGTTTGCTGTTCTGTCAGTTGATCTCATAAGTGTGGCAGCCTGTCCCTTGTTTTATCTCTTGGAATAGAAAATGCAGAGTAATTAGTCACATCATTTTAGAGCTAAAAAAGAACATTCGTTTTACAAATGTTTCCTTTTACATGTAAGGAAAGGGGCTTTACACTTCTGTATGGAATGGATATATGTTATCTAAACTGCTTCCCCTCTTTGTTGTAGATCACAGCTTTCTGGGATTCGAATGGCAGAAACGGTGGTGTGCTCTCAGTAAAACAGTCTTCTATTACTATGGAAGTGATAAAGGTAGTGTTGATGTTTAATAATTTCAACTAATGTTGCAGCAGTTTTTGCCATTTTGTCCTTTTTTTTCCCCCTTTGTGTAGAGCATACTCTGTAAATTCAAGACAATAGGGAAAAAACAACTGAGAATTTAAAAAAATGTGATCTAAGTTTAATTTACAGTTCTATTTCCTTCTCTGAAAAGTGCTCTGAAATTCAAAATGCTCTTAAAAATGGACATAGTTGTGCTTTATTGAATTAAGAAATAGAGTAAGATGCCTTAACTATGTGGCCTTTTACTTTAGAAAGTATTAATCCTCTAAGTTAGAGTTGTAAAGTTTCTGGAAAAGTTCAGACCGAAGTTTTGTGAGAGTTTTGAAGGGAAGAGAGATATTTTTTCCTTAAGTAATTTTAAAGAAAAAGCTAGACAAAAACAAACAAATAGATGCAACACCTTTCTCAGCTCCCTTCACACATTTAAATAGCAGCAAACATCTATATAGAGTTTACTATGTGCTAGGTACTATTCTCTGGTAGCGTAGTGGTTACGAATCAGGCTGTGAACCTTAAGGTCAGCAGTTCGAAACTACCAGCCGCTCCGCAGAAGAAAGATGAGGCTTTCTACTCCCATAAGGATTTACACCCTCGGAAACCCTGTACGGGGTCGCTAAGGGTCGGAACCGACTCGACGGCACTTAACAACAACAGGTACTATTCTAATAAGCACTTTTGCTATAATAACTCATGTAACAACACTATAAACTAGGAACTATATCACTAGCTCCATTTGTTTTACTTTTAAGAAAAGGAAGGACAGAGGGGTTAAGTAACTTGTTCAAGGTCACAGAGCTAATAAAATGGCAGACTTGAGAGTTGAACCTAAGCAGTATGTTTATAGAGTCTCTGTGCTTATTGTCACTTTGTTAATGTAGTTAAAAAAAAAAAAAAAGACTGTATTTTGTAACTTCATTTGCTCATTGATTAAATCTGCTAGACAGAGTTTACATACTTTTAAATATATTATTTAAACACAGAACCTTGAAATGATGAAATTTAAAGAATATAGGCTTTCTTGTTTTTGTGTTTTTCTAGTAAAGGTAGCCTAAAAGTTGTATATTATAAATAAGGGTCTTAAAAAACCCCAGAAAATATTCATTTCCAGAAAGGGCATTAGAAAAAGACTTTAAAGAAAAGCCCAATATCACTGAATACAATCTTGTGTGTGGTTAGTGGTTAAATGTCGTCAAGTCAGTTCTGACTCATAGCAGCCTTGCATAGCATTTCCCATGAGCAGTGGGTGGGTTTGAACTGCGGACCTTGTGGTTCGCAGTCCAATGCTGATCATGCAGTAACACACCAGGTGTTACGTTTCATTTGACATTATTTGTAGTTTTAAATTCCACCCCCTCATTATAAAAATATACAGATAAGGTTACTGTGTCTCAGAAAAATTTGATATACTTGTATAATGCAAGAAATTGGCCTCACTTTTTAACTGTGATTAACAAGCTTAAGGATTAATTTAGTGACTAGTTTGCATTCTGTTATTGAATTGCAATGTGCTCAGATATAATAATCGTACCAATGAAGGAAAACTAGGTGATTTTGTGATAGAGTTTTAGATTTCATGTTCAGTTCTGATGATCATAGGCCATAAACATATATTGGTATTATAAAAACTTAATTTTGTAAAGTATTATTAATTTAGAGTAAACTCTTACCTTTCCATAAAGAAATATTCTCTATTTAATCTCTTTGGTGGATATATAGGTCACAAGACCAGGAAAGGAAGTTTCAAATCCTTACGACTAGTTCAATAATGCTTTTCTCTGTTGTAAATTCTTTAAGAATCAATTAATGCTAATGTTAATGTTCCCTCTTCTCCTAGTCCTGGGGTGGTATATAGTTATTAATAGGTCAGAGGTCACAAAGAGGTGCCTGAACCCTAAGGAGTATTTATGTATATTACAAAAGTGGCTCTGTGAGTTAATGCATTGGACTGCAAAGTTGGTTTGTACTGCAAGTTCGTCAGTTTCAAGCTCACCAGTCGCTCCTCAGAAACCCTATACAGGGTCGCTGTGGGTTGGAACCAACTTGATGGCACTCAACAACAACAACAATACTCAGTGAAGAAATTCTGGTTGGATTTTTTGTGTGTGGGTCTCATATAAGCTCTCATTTTTATTCTTATTTGATGAGACCTTTTGGTAATGGCGTTCTTTGTAATTGCCTTTTAACTAGTTTGTGATCCATGTAGCTCTCCCTCCCTCCCTTGTACTTTTTCAAAATTACACATGTAGCATTTCTTCTTCATGTTGCTATTTGAAGATCTGGTTCTTATTTCTTAAGCTCTTCAGAACCTATTACTATGAAGTCCCTGTTTTCAGGGAGATTTTAGATCTGCCTGTAGTGACTATTTTCTCTTTTGGAATTCTAGGCCAGTTCCATTTCTTTTAGAGACAAAAAAAGAAATCTGTCTTTAGATAATTTTTAATTGTTTGTTTGGCATGATCCTAATTTCTTTATTTATTTAGATTTTTCTTTCACATAAAATTTTCATTTTCTTTTGTTAAATTAGGTAGTGGATTTTGTGCAGTCTTGTTCACTGTATATGGGAACCATTTTCCCTAACATTGGAAAGAGCTATTTAGATATATGAGAACTATAATCCTCCAAATAAGTACTATATGGATCAACAGACTGTAGAGACGCAGAAGGAGTTGATACCACTTACTAGGTTAAACTGTACTTTGTTACTATTTGACAGATGCATAACTAAGGATTTTATAACTTACTGTGCGTGCCAAGAAAGTATTGACCCATGAAGACAGTAATGGCTCCAAAAGAGTAGTCCCAGCCTCTAGGGCAAATAATGCACTTACTTTTATGCTCATAAATAGTGTGTGTATTTATTATTCATAGCCATTTGGGGCCTTAAGTAACAAATGTATACAGTTCATATTTTATCACTTTACGAAATAGCATCCATCCTCTGTCGTCTTTCTCTTCATTTGATTGACATTAGTCTCATTCATCAAACTTCTTACATTCTATGTGTTCAGACGTCCATTAAGGATGTTCATACATTCACTCGCTTATTCATTTTTTATTTTATTCAATAAACATTTATCGGACACCTGGTGGATACTAGGCACTGGGGAACCAAAGCTATTCACACAGTTTGCTTTGTGTGAATATCAGTGAGAGGAAGAGAGGATGCTGTGGGGTTGTTTTTGGTAGAGTGGTCAGGTAAACCAGTTGAGACTATTGCTTAAACTGTGCAGTCCAGTAAATGAATGTGCATAAAATGTATGTGGACCACAAAGGAAGGAAGGCAAAGAGCCTAGGAGGAATAAGGAATGTGTGTTAGTGGAGGAAGGCCCACTTTATTGGACCTTAAAGAACGAGTAGGAGTTTGTTGATGAAGGATAAAATGGGCATCCCTGGCAGGGAAGCAGTCAAGCTTATGAGTTGTGAAGGGCCGTGCATGGACTCAAGGTTGGGATTAAAGTTGGAGCCTGGTGTGAGTGAGGGGAGGAAGCATGGTATGTGAGGTTAAAGAAGTCTATCAGGATCAGATTGACAGGATCTTATGAGGAGAGAGAAGCATGCTAAGGATGCTTGAGGATGGCCTTGAAGCAGAGGGTTTAAAGTTGGACCAGATTTGGGTTTTAGAATATAATTGTGATAGTATTGTAGAGGATGGGTTCGAGTGGGTAGAGACTGGTCAATACCGTTTAGTAGAACATTGTCCTAGTCATGGAAGAAAGGGTAGCACCGGGTTGTTGACGATTTCAGTGAAATCTTCTTCGACCGCAATGTCACAGCTTTCCACAGCTCAGCGGTTGTTAATCAGTACATCCAACAGGCTGTAAGGGATGGGTCTTTTAGAAACTTAGTCCCAACATTTTGTTTCTTCCGTTTCTCTGTTTAACCTACTTATGAACTTGAATCAGCATTATGAACCTTATCTCCTTCCACTAGCCTCCCCCGCTTTCTTTTTGGCAGTAGGGTTAGGTTGTAGTTTCTTTTTTTCCTCCACTTACAGGCTTTTATGCTTTTCTGTCTCCCCACATACAAATATTCCAGTGCCACCCAATATGTGGCAATTGAAAATAGCTGTCTTTCTGGTTGGTTCTGACATTTTGAATGTATATCAAAGGTTACTTATTACATCATGTGGTCATAATTTTTTCATTGTAATAGCTTTCTAATTATAAAATGTAAGTCAGTAGAAAATTGGGCATTAATTCTTCTTTGGAGCTCGGTGTGGCGCTGTAAGATAATCACTGAACTGCTAACTGAAAGGTTGGTGGTTCAAACCCACCAGCCACTCCTTGGAAATTCAATATAGAGTTACCTAAGAGTTGGAACTGACTGGACAGCACTTAACAATAACAACACAACACTTCCCCAAAGAATTCTGAACTTTGGGATTTACATTACATAAGAATGGCAGTTTGGGCATCATCATATTCCTTTTCAATGTTCTTTTGAGTTTTTAGAACAAAAATAAGTCTGAATAAGCAAGATCCAGGATGTAAGGTGATTGTCCAGTAAAATTCTCATAGGACAGCTCTTATACTCTTGAAGAATGAGCACTTGCATTGTTGTATTGAAAATAAAAAATTTAAAAAAATCCCTTGGTGCAATTTTTCCTGAACTATTTCTCAGTAGTGCTGATTTCTGTTTTCATAAAACGTCTTCAGAATAAGCCCTCATGATTGTTCTGTGTCCTTTAAGAAAAATCTATCAAGATTATCCCTTGGGAATCCCCCCCCCAAAAAACCCAGTTGCCATAGCCTTCTAAGCTGACATCTCTGTGTTGAATTTAACTGGCACAGAAGATCCCTTTGGAAGCCACTATTTTAACTGGACCTTGCTCTCTGGATTGGATTGGTAAATCTAAGATGTGTTCCTAGTTATGATGTGTTCCATAAAATCATCTTCATTAGCTTTGATCTTCCTTAAAAGACTGATAGAAAGATCAGCTCTTTGAGCTAGCTGATCTTCATGCAGTGCTTTGGTATATACATCCAGTGGAAAGCTTGCTGTGGTCAGTATGTTCACTTAAGGTTGAAAATGACAAGCCACATGAGATCCCAACTTTAGTACCTATAGTATCAATAGTAATTCGATGTTCTTCTTCCTTCAGTTTCTGGATTCAGCTACAGTTCTTCTTTTATCAGTGGTCTTCCCTTTCTTGGCTCACACCTGAGGTCTTCTTGACCTTCCTTAAAATACTTATTTCATCTAAAAACTGTTTATGCTTTATGTGGGGTAGCATTTCCATAAATTTGATGGCAAAGTTTCAGCAATTTGGGAAGCTATCCACTTGAGTTTTGTTTAAAATTTAATATTAGCCCTTACCTCAAAATTATTTTTTTACATGACACAAAAGGTGTTTTTTGGGAAGGCATCCTACCAAGAATAAGACAAATCTATTACTGGGAGAACTTGTCTGCAGTTTTCTACTGATCATAGACAGGTTTGAACATATTTTGTTTGGAATAAACCCATGCATATATAAATTAGAAACATAGTTGTTGTTGTTGTTAAGTGCCATGGAGTTGGTTCCGACTCATAGCGACCCTGCACAGGGTTTCCAAGGCTGTAAATCTTTACGGGAGCAGAACACCTCATCTTTCTCCCGCGGAACTGCTGGTAGTTTCGAACTGCTGACCTTGTGGTTCACAGCCTGATTCGTAACCACTACTTTTTTACTTAGTCTCCTATATGCATGTACATATATACACATATATATTTTAAAATTTCACATTACAATTTTGTTTCTATCCATTATATGATGAAGAATAATTCCTATGTTCTTAAGATATGTTTTTGTTGTTAAGTGCTGTTGAGTTGGTTCCGACTTATAGTGGCCCTGTATAAGGAGCTCTGGTAGCATAGTGGTTACGA
>NW_006408524.1:25475817-25513604 GCF_000296735.1 Chrysochloris asiatica
TATATGTTAGTGTCAGGTTGCTGTCTGCTGTCTCTGTTCAATGAACTCCTTTTAGTATTTTGTATAAGATTGGTTTGGCTTTTGCAAATTCATTTCTGTTTATCTGGGAATGTCCTAATTTTGCCATCATATTTGATAGACAGTTTTCCTAGGTATATGATTCTTGGTTGGCAATTTTTTTTCTTGCAGAGTTTTATATATGTCAGTCCATTGTCATCTTGCCTGCATGGTTTCTGTTGCAAAATCAAAGTTAAGTCTTATTAGTTCTCCTTTATAGGTAACTTTTCATTTTCTGCAAGCTGCTCTCAGGATTCTTTTTCCTTGTTCTTGGCTTTGAAAAGTTTGATTATAATATGCCTTGGTGATTTTGCTTTGGAGTTTTTCATGTTTGGAGTTTGTTTAACTTCTTGAGCAGCTATCTTCTTGCCTTTCATGATATTAGGGAAATTTTCTTCCAGTAACTCTTGGATAATTTTCTTTGTGATTTTTTCCTCCTGTTCTGGGATTTGAATCACAAGTAAGTTATTCCTCTTGATAGGTCCCACATAAATCTTAGGCTTTCTTTGGATCTTGAAAATTATTTTTCTGTTGTTACTCTTGAAGATGAGTATTGAGACTTTTGTCTTCAATCTCATTGATTCAGCCTCCCACTGATTTAATTCTACTCCTTTTCCCTTTCAGTTTCATATGGTTTCCAATTTTTCATTTATTTTGTCAGTTTGTTCTTATAGTATTTTCCTGAATTCTTCCTTGGTTTCATCCGTCTTTCTCTCAATTTGTTGGAGGTACCTAAATAACATTCTTTTAAATTCCTTATCAAGTAGTTCTGATACCATTTCTGGAATTATATTTTCTGACTCTGGATTTTGGTTACTTATTTGAGGCACTCTGTCTTTTCTGTCTGTTTACTTGGAGATGTTGTGGTGTCGTTGTATTTATATTTCATTGATGACTGTATGTTGATATGCACTTCGGCACTCATCACCTGTCTCCTGGTGGATATGATAGAGACAGGAAGTAAGAGCACAGTTATTTCTTTACTATTCATGTAATATAGTTCAGGGTTCATACACCTTCAGAAGAAGGGGTGGTATGCCTGGTGCCTGACCCCAGCTGAGGTTGTGCATGAGGGAGAGCCACTGGTCACTATGTTGACGATCCTGGGATTGATCACGTCATGGGCTACCAGGAGGTCACAGGAACAAGGGAGCGCTGTACCCTCTTGCCTATGACCTCCAGTCTCCTCCTGTGTTCACAGGCTGCTGTATCTGCAGCCACTTGTAAAAGCTCATGATGGCTGCGCCGCACAATGCCAGTGACCAGCCCACCTGTTTTGCTTCTCTCGTGCTGCTCCTGTTTGGTTTTCTCTTCCAGTTATCCCTCAGTTCACCTCTCTGTTCTATCCTCTGAAGCTCAGGTTCCAGGACCACCATCTGTACCTATTTCTCTTGTTCTCAAAGACTCAGGTCTTTTTTTGCTAAGTCTGCTCACTGCATCTGCCAACTCCGCCATCTTGCCCCAGACTCGATAATTCTATTTTTTCTCCTTTTTTCACCAGATCCACTTTCATTTCTACCTGTCTCTGTCATTTCTCTGTTTATTTCACATTACTTCATCTTTCATCTCTTTTGTAATCTGTGTTATTGTATAGAATGGAGAGCATCTAAGGCAAAATCTAGTACCACCTTATCAGTCTTTCCCTACTTTGCAATGAAACACACACACACATATAAGAAGATGCTCTCCATCACATTAACATGAGGTCTTATTGGAGTATGTTGTTGTTGTTAAGTGCCGTCAAGTCAGTTCTGACTCATAGCAAACTTATATAGGGTTTTTGAGGAGTGGCTGGTGAGCTTGAACTGTCGACCTTGCAGTTCAAACCAACCTTGCGTTCCAGCACTCTAACCCGAAGCACATGGTGAGTTCTAAAACCATGTGACTGGTATCCTTGTAAAAATATCGAAGATACACAGAGAAATAAAGGAAGGACACCAATGTATGTGTGTGTTCAGTGGACAGGGAGAAACATCCTATAAAGCGGTACTAGCTTTTGTCTCAGCACGCCTATAGTACTGCTTGGCTTGTTTCGATTACTCAGTATAAATTTGCTGAATGAGTGAATGAATGAATGAGTCCTCTTTGAAAATTTTATAAGAATCAATCACTCTTAATGCTTTCCTTTACATTAGTACTTTTTCAATATTATCTTTCTAGTTCAGTAATTTGCAAAATACGTCTTGGAAGTACCAGTTTTATAAAATGTTCTCTGAAAGAAAGGCTCTATGGACAAACAATTTAAAGCTGTGTGTTAAATCCTTCTTTTCAAAAGGAACCCATTAAGTAAGTATTAAGGACCCCAAGACATTTTGGATTAGCCAAACCTGTTTAACTTAGTTTAATTCAGCATTTCTAAAACTTATTTGACTATTGTTGTTATTAGGAGCCATCACGGCAGTACCAACTCATAGCGACCCTATGCACAGCAGAACAAAACACTGTATTAATATTTCAGAAAACACATTTTGGGAAAGTTTCTTTTGGAACCTCATGTAGCTCATTATAGACTTTTTGTCACAAAATGATCTTCAAATATTTTTGAATTTCCATTGTTTTGCAACCATTCAAAGAGATATACATTCTGACTAAATACAATTAGATTGTCCAGGCTTAAGTCAGGCATTTCTAATTCAGATTTTTCTCATTTGATATTTTGAAAAGATTAGATCTCTATGACCTTTTAAAAATGTATGCTACTTCAGGCATTACATTTGTGTATTTAGGAAAAGGAGAGATAGTGTTATTGGTGCAGAGAGAACACTTTACCCCCTCCCCTCATGATATGCAGGCATTTTTATATTTCCCCAGAGCTGAGTAAAAGAGACAGTTTGTCTTTACCCATGGTCTTAATATTGAGTGTTCATCTAGGAAGTAAACCTACAACTGTACAGCTTTCCTGTCAAAATGGAGTAGCTGGATAAAGTAGAAAAGCTGACTAGTTTTGTTTTCAGTCTCAGAGTATTCTATTTGTTGTATTTTTTCTTTATCTTTAAAACAATAATCTTAAAGCACACCATATTTTCTTTGACAATTTACCATAAGATATTCAACTGTGTTTTACTAGTTCAGCTGTTCACTATGATTAAGGAACCTAATGTGTTGTTGTTGTTTTTTTGTTTTTGCGGGGCGTGGTGGGGGGGTGTGGACAGGAGGCAACTACTGGAGTCCTGGTAGGGTGCTGTGGGCTAATGTGCTGGACTGAAAAGTCAGTTTGAACCGCAAGGTCCACAGTTCAAACTCACCAACCACTCCTCTGAAACCCTATACAGGGTCGCTATGGGTCAGAACAAACTCTACAGTGCTTAATAACAACAACAATTCTTAGACACTTGCTTTACCTCTCCTCTCTCTCAAATGTGTTTTCTCCTCACAGAAAGTTTTCAACTAAACAGGCTTTCCTACTGATGCACCAAATCTGAAAGAGACATCGATTTGTTATAGACTTGTCTAGGGAGTTCTTAGCTCAAGTTCTTGCATTTTGTAAGAGTGTCATATTTCTATACTTCTTTTTGGCTGAGACCTCTTCTTCTGGTTCCCTAAATGTCTATTTTTTGGTGCAGTATCTTGAATATGTCTGTAATATTAGAATTAAAAGCAACCTTCAGAGACTTTGAAAACATTGCATTGCTAAACACACAATTTGACCAAATAATACTGTTTCCAAGAATAGACAAGGAAACTCTAAATAATGGACAACTGACTGAGCATTCATATTCATGCTAGTGAATGAAGTTCTCTTTGGTTTTCTCCTCAACAGACAAACAACAGAAAGGTGAATTTGCAATCGATGGCTACACCGTCAGGATAAATAACACCCTTAGGAAGGATGCAAAGAAAGATTGCTGTTTTGAAATTTCTGCTCCTGATAAACGAATCTATCAGGTTGGAATTTTTATGTTGCTGTGAAATTAAGTTGATAAAATGTTCTGATTTCATTTATGGAGACATTAACATTTTGTTAAAACAATTCTCCTTGACATGTTAATAGTAATAAAAAATACTGGCTGTATCCACTGAGCACTCATACAAGAGAAAATGCATTTTTAAAATGTTTCAGAGAAGTGCAAGTGGTATCTCCCTGAAAAAGAACAAGTGAATATGTCATTTATCAATTACTCCAAATATTGTATTTTATATCCGTTTTACTGTGCGATTTCCTAAAAGAATTACGTAGTAGAAAGAATAAAATGATCAAAAGAGAAATATCAGTGTTAATGCATATTGCATTGCTTAGGGGTGTGGGAGAAAAGGAAGGTATGGACTCTGTAATTCAAGAGCTATCAGCTAGGCATCAATATGGAATGTATGTTTAATAAGTTTTAAATATCTGAGATTGCAGTTGAAAGCCAGTTAATTAAGTTGTCAGGTAGTATGTTGGAATCTGACAAGAACATTTTTAAGAAAACTGTACCCAGCAGTCTAAAGAAATTCATGGGTGTCTTCTAATTGTCAAGGGCAAATTTTGTTCATCAGTCCTGTCTTTGACATTGATGAAGAGAAGCAGTTTTTTTTTCTGCACAGCTGCCAGCTGCTGATCAGAGTTTCAAATCCATCATCCTCTGCTTCAATTACGTATATTTGTCAAAATTAACTGTACATTATAAGAAGCATCCTTGCAAGAAAAGTACCACTAGACATGAAAAGAATTACTAATGGTCTTTAAGAAATGATAAGAATGCTACACGCCTTCCATTCTACTATGGTGATTTTTGTTGTGTTATTGTTTGCTTTTTTATTAGTTTACAGCAGCTTCTCCCAAAGATGCCGAGGAATGGGTACAACAGCTGAAATTTATATTACAAGGTAAGAGCAATCAATTAAACAGGACATCATAGCCTTTAGATACTGGGTAACTGAGTGATTGGGGTTTTCATTGGCAAAAGCTTATTGACTGGTGTGAGAACGATTAAGAAAACACGGCTGGTATTAATAAAGACCATTCACTTGAGATTTAGAAAAGCATCTTTTCTACATGTACCAATTGCAAACTCTGAAATTCACATTCCAATCAATTTTTAAATGTTTTAAATTAAGGATTAGATGTAGTAAACCTATGGTTGTTACTTTTTAGGGCTGAATTAATTTAGAAAATACTAGTTTTAGAAATATTCTTTGTGCTCTCTTAAAATTTACTGTACAGAACATGTTTTCTAGATATGGAATCTGATATTATTCCTGAAGATGATGATGAACGAGGAGAATTATATGATGATGTTGATCATCCTCTACCAATCAGCAGTCCACCAACAAGTTGTCAACCAATAGATGATGAAATTTATGAAGAGCTTCCAGGTATTTATTTTCTGATGACTCATTTAAGAATTTTAGGGCTCTCTTTTTCTTTTTTTAATGTCATATGTCATCAAATTGACAACTTGAGTAGAAATGGTGACTTATTAAGAACAAAGGACAAAGAAAATTTTCAAAAAGTGGTTTATGAAAATGGTTCTGCTTGAGGTATTTCAAGCGAGTAGATGTACATTTATGAAAAGTGAATGGAACATTAAAATCATGCAGATACAATCCTAATCTCTTGGGACTTTTGGCTCATTAGCATTGTTTATGGTACATAATTTTTTAATTAAAAAATTGACTTGCCTTACAGTTCTTTCCACCAACTCACACATCATTTTTTGTTTATACATCTTGGAACTCTATTAGCCAGAAGTTCTATGCACATCCATATGTCATCATCTTCTGCCTTGTGTAGCCTTCTTTACTGCAATGGATTTCATTGTCTTAGAGAAGTGTGGGATAATAAACAAAGGCCTTTTGATGCTTGAAGTTTTCTTCTTTGAGATTTTATGTTAGCATCAATGTGAATTCGTAAGGGTATTTTATTTAAAATTTCAGGCATGGTGTGGTCTTTCCATGCCTCAATATCTATTATATAAAATGAATTCGCTATTAGCTACTTGATTTGTAGTTTTGAGGGTCAATGCAGAACAGAAAGATAAGCATGTGAAATGTAGGATGTATGTGAAACACGGCACTTAAAGAGTATCAAAGTATTTGTTGTTGTTGTTAAGTGCCGTCAAGTCGGGTCCGACCCATAGCGACCCTGTACAGGGTTTCCGAGGGTGTAAATCTTTACGGGAGTAGAAAGCCTCATCTTTCTCCCGCGGAGTGGCTGGTAGTTTCGAACCGCTGACCTTAAGGTTCGCAGCCCGATTCGTAACCACTACGCTACCAGAGCTCCTATCAAACTATTTAGGGGATGATTATACTACTAATACTTAAGTTGAAATGAGTCTTTTTCTGACTACTAAAAATTTTAATAGTTAAAAGAAGAAAAGGGGATAATAAATAGTATATGTGAAATTTACCTACTGTCTTGTGTACAGAGGTTATTTGTCTCTGAATGGACCAATTCAGTGATATATTATAACCTTTAAAGTTGATTTCTAAATTACTCATAAGGTTTCAATTTAGTGTACAAATGTCATTTTCAAATTACTCACAGTAATCTAAAGATAAACTTTAGAGTAAAAAAGTTTAAATTCTGCTCTGCTGTATACTAGTTCAGTGACCTTAGAAGTCAATTTCTTCATCTATAAAATGAGGATAGTCACACTGAGGAGTAAATGAGATCATTTACTTACAACTCTCAGTGTAGTGCTTGAGTTGTAGGAAGTACAAAATAAATTATAGCATCATTATCACTATTGTTTTCATCATCGTATATGATACATTCTTGCAAGTACTTATGTGGATATGCAATAATGATTTTCTGAGCAAGGAAGAATTAATAATGGTAACAGTATTATGAATTTAAGATATTAAAAAGCTGCTCAAAACATATACCTACATATTGTGTTTTAGTACCCTAAAAGAAGATGATTAATGTAGAAATATAGTCTGTGGGGAAGAGGAATTTCTGTATTTCTGTTTAGCCTAGTGGATTACAATTTGGGCTGCTAAACTCAGGGTCAACAGTTTGAATCTACCAGGCTCTGCATGTAAGTTGAGGCTTTCTGCTTCCGTAAAGATTTGCAGCCTCGGGAACCCTAGACAGGGTAGGGTCTCTGTGAGTTGGAATGGACTCAAAGACACTTAACACAACAATGTTTATTAGCTCTTCCCTTTCTGCTTTGTCCTAAGGGAATGGCATCTGTTACAGCATCAGTTATCCCCAAATCGGAAAGACTGCTCTCTGGCTACTAGTTTTTAGTCACGGTGTAGCATCATTAATCCAGCTATTTTAGTCTTTGCCATGTTCAGAATAACATGTGGGATTGTACACTGATGTAAAAGAGAAGAGTGCAGTACCTTTAAGCATGATATTATTGTCATTAACATTTCATCTCTTCAGAGCCATGCCATGAGTAGTATATTACAATTGTTGAATTATCTGTTAATTAAATTCTGTGTTTCTTGACCATGTTCTCATGCATCCCCTCCCCCTGAAAATAATAAAATAAAAAGAAATGATCAGGAATGATGAAATATGCATAATCATCTCCATAACCAAGATCCAAGGAAGATGTTTATAACTAGCTTAAAATCTTAAAAATATGAAACATCTTTTGTTTTCTCTCACTGCAGGCCCCCCTCTTTTTTTTTTTTGGCCAGGGGGCACACATATTTGTTGGAAGTAACTGGTTGCACTTTAAGTAGCCTTACTTCTTGTTGTGTTATTGGGAGAAATTTAAACTGCTTTGGGATTCCTTTCCCCTGCCTAGGATCCCCAGTTGCTGTACAGAGTGACTGAGCTTGATAGAACCCACAGCTGTGCCCCTGGGAAGGAAGCTGTTGTAGGCAGCTGCAGAATGTCTACTTCTTCTTTCCTCCCCAGTGTAACCGAGAGTCACTTCAACATCTGCACAGTTCAGCATGTTTTTCGAGTTTGAGCCAGCAGCCAGAGAGGGGATTTTTCTTCGTGAAGGCCCTAAAGTTGTTACTTTAGAGTTAAAGGTTTTATTTACTAGAAATGGAGTCTTTTAATTTAAAAATTCATCTCTCTTTTAGGATTTCACATTGTGAAATATGAATCTGTTTTGGCGGGGGGTAGGGCTGGCCACAGTGGAAAAGGATCAAGGACATTTTACAAGCTGTTGGTATTTTTCCAGTTTTGAATAAGGAATTATGTATCACTGAAGTCTGACTGGTTAAATTCCCAGAATTAATGCTACCATTTCAATGCAATTTTCTGTCAATTACATATCATTGAAAACCATCCTCTTCGTTGACAGATGAGACATCCAAATATGTTTGAAGAAAAATTTAAGCATTCAACATGCTGCTTTAAATCACAAAGATCTTGCTATACTGAAAAAGTAAAGCTCTTACTCTAATAAATGTATTTTTGTTATTGAAATATGAAATAAACCTGCAGTGTCTATGTCTCAAGAGTAAGAAGAAGAAAACACTGTTTAAAAAATTGCCTTACAAAATATCCCTTGAAAAATGTTTATAATTCTATGGGAGTGTAAATAGTTTCGTTGTAATTGTTTTTCAGTTAGAGTATTCTAACTTTATTACAGCAGCTTCTCTTTAATTTCTTGTTCATTAATTTTTAACTAACTTCATAAAAGAATAAGAATATATTGAAAGATTTCTTTGCATTTAAGGGATTTGTGCATATCAAGAGAAGTGTTGCTAGAATACCATTTCTGGAGAGTGTTAACTATATTTGGCTTTTCTTCAAACACCCTAATGCTCTGACATGTTTTGATGCCTTTTTACTTATTAGCATAGACCAGTCAGGTTTGCTTATATTGTGATATTACTATAACATGTTTGTGTTTGCACAGCTAATGTATTGATCAAAGTGTGTTAAACTTTTTCATAACAAGTAATGAGCTCATTTGACTTAGCACAAATTTTAGAATTTATTGGTCATTTTTTCATTAGGAACATAGAGGGAAAATGTTTTGGTTGGATTTTGAATCTTGAAGAGGGTAAACAATATCTGGAAAATGGCTTCAGAAATCAACCCAGTTCTTCCAGTTATACGCAACTTGATTTTTTTTTTTTTCCCTTGCTTTAATGCAAAAAATTAGGTGTTGGTGGTGGGGGATTTTCCAGCTGTAGACTAAAAATTGCTATTAAGTGCCTTTGAGTTGGTTCTGACTGTATTGGGTTTCTAAGGAGTGTCTGGTAGGTTTAAACCACCAACCTTTCGGTTAGCAGCCCAGTGCCTATTCTACAGTGCCACATCAGATCTCAATAGACTGAACAGAATCAGCCAAATACAGGTATTGTAACCAATCACCCATTAGACTTAAGTTGGTATCTTTTAAGGGAATTTCATTTGAAATGTCTTCTGCCAAGTGGGCTAGAAGAGAGTTGTTTTTGTTGTTGAATGCAGTTGAGTTGGTTCTGACTCATAGTGACCCTGAATAGGGCTTCCAAGGAGCTGCTAGTGGGTTTGAACCACTGACCTTGCAACTAGCAATCCAGTGCTTATCCTGCAGTACCACACCAAGAGAAGGGGTGTAAAAGAGGGAGACAAATTTCTAATTACATTAACCTAATTTTTCACTTATGAATTCAGTATTGTTTTTTGTATTGTAATGACAGGTGAACTGTTCTGAGCTAGACAAGGATACTTTTATCCTTTGTTCATTCAATTACATTTTAAATTTATTTAGACCAACTATCTCCCATCTAAAATGAAATATGAAATTTCCAGCTACACAGTTTTTTTTCAGTGGAACTATTATGTATATGGAGTCCTGGTGTGGCACTGTAGGATAAGCACTGGACTTGACTGACTGCAAGGATGACAGTTCAAACCCAGCAGCCACTCCTTAGAAACTCTAAAAGGATCACTATGAATTGTAACCAGCTTGATGACACTTAACAACAACAACAATTATGTGCATATATAAAAAGGAATGTTTGAATGTATTAAATTTGAAGTAGTCTCAAGCAAGTGGACACCTAAGAAAATAATCATTGAGTACAAACTTAAAATACACATTTTAGTTTTTATTTTCCTCTGAATAATCATCAATCATAGCGTTGGTGGTGGTTATATGCTGTGGAGTTGGTTCTGACTCATAGCGACCCTATATAGGGTTTCTGAGGCTATAAATCTTTACAGGAGCAGAACGCTTCATCTTTCTGCCATGGCGTAGCTGGTAGATTCGAACTGCTGACCTTGCAGTTAGCAGCCCAACTCATAATCCCCTATGCTACTGGCATTCCTTAGTCTTAGCATTGTTGTTGTTGTTGTGAAGTGCCATCGAGTCGGTTCTGACCCATAGCGACCCTGTTTCCAAGGAGCAGCTGGTGAGCTTGAACTGCCAATCTTGCAGTTCAAAGGGCTTTGCAGTCTGGCGCATTATCCCACAGCGTCACACCAGGACTCATAATATTAAGGTTATAGGAAACTCTGGAATCTCTGATATTACCATCATTGTAAGTAATGAATGATAAGTCCTGCTTTAACCAATGAAATCTTCTTACTCCTTCTCTGGATGCAATGAAACGATACCAGTTGCCTTTTTCGATCTACATATATTCAACGTTTTAATATTTTTAGTCTAAGCAATCTGTTAACATTACTTTTTCTTTTAACTGTGGTACTAGATTATGAAATTATTAAGTGTGTCAATATTGCATCCTCCAAATATATGGCATGGTAAATATTTCTTCCCAAGTAGATAACTCGATTAGAATGGCATTTGTAAAAGATTCCAGCTCCAAATTGTTTTGTTATCTAAAATATAGAAACATAGGAAATAAGGAAATCATTCATATGTTGGGGTTACTACACATATTTAATGTTTGTTTATATTTTTTTATTTGCTGAATATAATGTTATGTCTAGTTTTGTTTATGTTGCATATTCCATATTTGGCATCAAACTTTTGATGAATACAATTCTGCCTGATGTTTAGCTTTTCCCTGTTAGAGGTGTTACAGATTAATTCTTTTCATTACAAGAAAGGGTTTAGCACAGATTGAAACTCAAAATATGTGTGTATGCAAAACATATATTTCCACTGGTTGTTGTTATTGTCATTAGACGCCATTGCGTTGGTCCCACCTCCTAGTGACCCTATGATACAACAAAACAAAACACTGCCCAGTCCTGTGCTTTCCTCTGGGTGGTTATATTTGAGCCCGTTGATGCCTCTGCTGTGCCAGCCCATCTCGTTGGTAGTCTTCCTCTTTTTTGATGACCCTCCACGTTGCCAAGCATTATGTTTTCTCCAGGAACTGGTCCCTTCTGAATAGCAGTGGAACATTTCCATTGGTAGAGAGATGAAATGAACCCTCCCCCCCCTTTTAATTTTTTTTTTTACTTTTTATTGTGAATTACAGACAAGATCATCAACCTTACCGTCAACAAATCACTCACTCTGCTGAAGTGACCCATTTTTGCAACAGGGAGCTACACCAGTGGTTCTCAACTGGGAGAAATTCTGGTTACCCCCATCCCCAGTGACATTTGACAATTGGAAAAACTTTTGATGGTCACACTTAAAGAATGGGGTGTGGTACTGATGTTGAATGGATAGAGGCCAGGGATACTGCTAAGCATCCTACAGTGCACAGGATGGGCCTCCACAGCAAAGATTGATGCGAACCAATATGTCAATAGTGCCAGGCTTAAGCAGCCATGGTATGGTGTGGTGGTGGTTGTGGTGATGGTTGTCTGCCGTTGAGTTGGTTCTGACTGATATAAAAATTTTTTACAGATTTCTGAGGCTATAAATCTTTATGGGAACAGAAAGCCTCATTTTGCTCTTGCAGAGCAGTTGGTGGATTTGAACTGCTGACCTTACAGTTAATAGACAATGTATAACCCATTATGCCTCCAGGGCTCCTTAGTTTTTGCTTTATCATCTTCTGATCTATATCTTTTTGACTTAAAGTGACCCATACCTGAGCTCCATATAAGAAAGAGCTGATTCATTTTTTTGCACATGGCATGAAACTAGCATTGTACAGAATTGTTCTAGGTTATAAGAGACCAGCTGAACCAGTGTGTCACAGTTTCCTTTTAGAGACAGTACTGAAATTCTGTCCATATTAGGAAATGAATGAACCATGAAAAGGCAAGAAAGGTGCAATATATATATTGCGGAGCCTCTCTGGACTCTTGCAGCCCAAGGGTATCTGGGTTACCCCCTCGCAGAACAGTTTTGGGGATTCATTGAAATCAGTAGTAACAGGGCACTGTAGAGTAAGCACCAAAATCAAAGTCAGCAGTTCAAACTCACCAGCTGCTGCACAGGGCCTCTGTGAGTCAGAACCAACTCGACAACACGCAGCAGCAGCAACAATTTGCATTGCATGCTGTCCTTCAAAGTTCCTTGAAATGTCTGTTTCCTCTTTGCAACCATCATCCTTAGAGTAATTTCTAGTATAGAGTAGGTGCCCAATGAGAGAGTGTTTTGTGTGATTTGTTTTTAAAAAGAGAGAGAGAGAGAGAAAGAAGAGAAGCATTTTCATTATTTTCACAAGGTACTGCTTATGAAAGAAGAGGGTTTTTTGATATTAGAAATGTGTCTTTGTATGTGGATGCTTGGTTTGTAATATCCTGATCTAGGTTCTTCTTTGGGGGCTGAAGGAAAGACTTGCAGGCAAGGGATTCAGCCTTCTCGAAAGATGATTAATAGGCATCCTGGGTAAATGCAGGCATGGGCAAGAAACTGAAATTTCGCAGGTGACTTTAGAAGGAGAAGCAGTCCTTTAAGGAATGCCCCTTCTTTCCTAGGCCTGAACTTTTTTTTTTTTCCTTCATGTTTTATTGTGAATTATATGATATTTTACATGATAGAACTTTAGTTTTACATTCATTCCATTGTATATCATCTCATTGCCATGGTTCCAATCCCCTCCATGCATCATCAACCGACTAAAGGGTATACCCTATAAACCTGCCCCCTACACTCCCCCCACCCCTACCCCATTCTTCAGGACCCAGTCCCTCTCCCTCTCTGGATCCAAAGTCCCCATCCGCTTCATCACTCCACATCATCGTCTCTGCCTCCATCTCAGGCCTAGCTGCTTCTCTGGATAGGGTCCCGCTCTCTGCTCTTCTCTGTTGATGGTCCCAGAGACCTCCACTCCTAGACTGGAGAGTTAATAACTCCCTTCCTTGCTACCAAATGTCTACCTTTACATTTCCAACCCTCACAATCAGTCCTGATAGCAATCATTCACTATTGTATCACAAGTGACCCTTTTGCATTTCATTTCATCAGGTCCGCCTAGGCCTGAACTTTGAGGAGACTAATGAGCTAGAGCAGGCAGAAGACTGGTTTGTGGCCTGGAGGTAGACAAAGGAATCATCTAGACAGCCCTGTGAGGGCATCAGTTGACATAGCCTGACCAGAGTGAACTTAACAAGCCACCTCAGGTGGCTGTATGTTGTTTTCTGTTTATTCCCTTTTGTCATTGCTAAGTCTTAATTTTTAAATCTTCACTTACAAATAATATTTACTGAAAAGCCTTAAATATTGCTGATACGCATACAATAAAAAATTGGAAGTTCTTGACCCCCACATCTTAAGTAATCATTTGTTAATGACTTCATCTTTCTTATCTATTTTTGTCCATTTACTAATGTATAAACACATATAAACTTTTTTAAACAGAAATGAGATCCTTCATTTCATTTACTCTCTTCTGTTATTTCTTTAATTTCCTTCCTACTTCTTTGGTGCAGTAATTTTTTTTTCTCAATTTATAATCTTTCTACCTCTCTTTCCCTGTTCCCTCTTGCCAGTTCCAGCCATTGTTTTCATCCTTGCTTTTATTTCCCGTCCTCTAAGTATGTTTGAACCCCTCTGGAGCCCTGTTGTTACTGTAGGGTATTACACTGGACCACAAGGTCAGATGGACCAAAAGGTTAAACAGATGCTCCTCTGAAACCTTACAAGGAGTCGCTGTGAGTCAGAACAGACACGATGGCACTTAATAACAACAACAACAACAACAACAACATTTTGTGCCAGACACTATACCTAGATGTTAGGATTCTCTGCCATGATCACACAGGACTCAAAAAGTGCAGTTCCCTCTGTCCTTTCTGGCGCAAGCCATGTTTACAACTGCACCCATAATATTCTATGTTTATTTATGCCTTTAAAATACATAGCATACTTGCTGTTAAGTGCTGTCAAGTTGGTTCTGATGCACAGAGACCCTGTATATGGTTTCCAAGGCTTCAAATCTCTGCAGGTGCAGAAAGTCTCATGTTTTTCCCACAAAGCGACTTTTGGCTTGAACGCCAGTCTGTGGTTCACAGTCCAATGCTTATCCTATAATTTGATGATTCTGCCTTTCTTACATAGAACTCATCTTTTAACAGATAGTGCCAAACAAACCTTGTGCCTTTCTGACTTGACTTGTTGACTCAAGCTATCCTCTACCCCCCTCTTCCTTTCTGTCACACTGATCTAGTGGCCCCACCCTTGCCATGCACACGGATGTCTTTGATTATTAGATTGTTGTAGTAATCATGGACTAGCCCTACTTCTTACCTCCTCTATAAAATAGGTATGTCAACAGTACTGATCTCATAACAAAAAAAAAAGACATTATAAAGAGAACATAGATCTAAATGAAGCAAGAACAAATGGACCTGAAAAAAATTAGAATTATTGCAGACAAATAAGTGATTGAAATGAAAATTTCAATGTATGAGATAAACCGTAGAGAGAATCAGTAGGCGAGAGAATCGCTGAAATAGAAGCTGAAAGTAAAGAGTTTGCACGAAGCTTAACACATGAAGGCACAGATAAATAGGAGCTGACTTCAAAAAGTTCATGGAAAAAAATCTGTTATCATTTAGCTCCAGTTTTCCATGAACTTTTTTGAAGCCCCCCCTTGCATGAAAGAAGCTTCAACTAGGTGGTTCAGAAAAAAAGGAATGAAAGGCATGAAAGAGAAGCAATATTTGAAGAGATCGTAGTTGGGAATTTCCAGAGTTGGAGAAAAATGTGAGCACTGAGGGCAAATATGTACTCTGTGTTCCGAATAGGATAAAAATAAATCTATGCTGAAATATATTATAGTGAAACTGCAGAACATTAATTCTCAGAGAGAAAAAAATTAAGGCTTTTAGAGAAGAAAAATTGCCTACAAAAATGGACAGCAAATAAATATCTCAGCAACACTCAATACCAGGATATGAAGAAATCACAGCATCAGTGTACTTTTAGAAAATTTCTGTTAGTGTAGGAAGCTTAGACTATTTAAAATTTTCAAGAATAAAGGTAAAAATAAGCATGGCAGAGAGAGAGTGTCTGAAAATATGTAGTTTTACCGGAAGAAAAATGAACATGCAGAAAAGTGGAAGATATAAGAAATAATAATGAACATAGAAATAGGTAAAATGTCAGTAACTATTGATTTACTTTTTAATATATATTTTTTTAATTCAAGAGAGAGGCAAACTATCTGAGGCAAGCTGGAGATGGGGGATAATGAAAGCATGTTTAAGTTCTTGCCCTGGATAGGAGGAAGAGAGATACTGTGTAGCTTGAATCTTATTAGGAAAATCATAATAAGTTATGCATGTTCAAATGTCACAGCCACTGTTAAATAAATAGAAATACAATCTAGCATTTCTCATGTTGTTGTTGTCTCTGAGGATGGCGCAGGACTGGGCTGTGTTATGTTTTGTTGTGCATAAGGTCACTTTGAGTCTGTCTTGATGTCACCTAATACCAGCAACAGCAACAACATAGGTTTCCAAGGAGCATCTGGTCAAATTGAACTGTCAACCTTGTCACTAGCAGTCCAGTGTTTATTCTGCAGCACCATACTAGTACTCCAATTCTTCCCACATTAGCAGAAGGGAATACGAGGTGATGAAAAAACAATTTTTAATTCAAAAGAAAGCAGGAAGAATACAACAACAAAAAGGGGAGGTGGAGACAAAAAGAAAATGTGGTATCAAGTCAATTAAAAGACAAGAATGATCACATTGGATATTTTCAGACATCCAGCAATATTCTTCTTAGAGGTGATATATCTGAAAGAAAACCACCTAGAAAGATTCAAAGTAGTAAGTGGTGGTAATGGTGTGCTGTGGAGTCGGTTCTGACTCAAAGCATCCCTGCCTAAGATTTCCAAGCTGTAAATCTTTATGGGAGTAGAAAGCCTCATCGTTCTCCCACGGAACTGCTGGTAGTTTCCAACTGCTGACCTTGGCAACCTGACTCATAAGTAAGGGCATATAAATAAACATACCAGGCAAGCGTACCCACCAAAAAAACTACTATAGCAATGTTAACATAGACAATAATAGAATTTAAGACAAAAAGCAGTAATAGTACTATAGAATGATAACTACTTAAAATGATAAAAGAAGGCTTAAATGAATCTAGCTATATAACCCTGAACTATATAAATCTTAAACTTCAAAGGTAAATTTAACAAATCTTCAATCACTTTTAACAACTGGTAGACTAACCAGGCAAACAGTTATTAAAGATATGGAAGATTTGAGCCACAAAATTACATCATCCTGAAAAGTGCATAATCCAACCTTACAGTAATAATCTATCTGTTCATTTCAGTGTGCACAGAATATTCATGAATACTGACTTCACCATGGAAGTTTCAACAAATTAAGTGAGCCTGTATATTACAGAATATTCTCTGTAGCTACAATGAAATTTAATTAGAAACCAGGACGAAAATGATAGTTACAAAAATAACTAAACTCAACTGTTTGGAGGCTCAAAAATATGCTCCTCAGTAACTCATGAGTTTAACAGGGAAGTCACAATGGAAATTACAAAATATATAGTTTTGAAAAATAGTGAAAGTCGTACACATACAGCCTTGTGACATGCAGCTTGAAGTGGTATTTAAGGGATATAGTTATTCATAATACAAACATCCTGAAAAACTACTTATGAGAGAACAATTTGAAAAAAAAACTGTAAAGTAACTGTGTCAAAAACTACTAGAGACAAAAAAGGAATGAAAACTGTAATGAGAGTGGACCCTATGAACAAACAAATCAGAGTTTCCTTCCCCTAAGGGTCCTGGTATGGCGTTATAGGATAAACACTGGTCTGCTAACCTCAAAGCTGGCACTTCAAACCCACCAATCACTTCTTGAAAACCCTATGGGTTGCTATGAATTGGAACTGATTGGACGACATTTAACAACAATAAATTCACTAGAATTTATTGATGGTTTGGATCGCCTAGCTGCCAAATTCTACATTTTTGAACTCACATAGTATGCTTACATTGCTTAGGAAACTATTAAGAATACACATTTTCAAACCAGAAGGTAAGCATTTGTCACCTGCTCTAATAAGTCTAAAATGCTGACATTTATAATGCAGAGAAATTATGTTACTGAGGATGGGCTAGGAAGATTTTTCGGTGAATCTAAAATGAAAAATCCCAAAATGATACCAGGAGGTCAGTTATTTACATTGTAGTTTTTGTATTTGTACATACTGAGTACTTTATCATTGAGTATCAAGATCTCAGCCATTAGTTAAAGACATGACTTCTAATCACCTTTACGTCAGGCTTTGTAACTATAGCCCTCTGTACTCTACAGATATGACTTGTATCCCATGTAGAATATAAACAGATCACGGCATCATTTTCTTCTTAATTTCTTCATGCCTCCTGAAGACAGAATGGACTAACATTTGTAGTAACTTCAAAACACTTAATTTGCTTCTTTGTTGTTGTTATTGTTAAGTGCCATCGAGTCTGGATCCGACTCATAGCAACCCTGTACAGGGTTTCCAAGGAGCAGCTGATGAGTTAGAACTGCCGGTCTTAACGGCCCACACTAACGTTGCAGTTTCACAACGCCACACCAGAAGTCCAATTTGCTTCTTTAGGTTCCAGGAAAATGAATACACACACATGAATGTACATATATGTACCTACACCGACACATGCAGATCTATATATATGTTGCCATTGAGTCACTTTTGATTCTGAACAACCCTAAGTGCATAGAATGAAACACTGCTAGGTCCCGCACTGTCCTCACAAGCATTGCTAGGTTAGAGTCCAGTCTTGCAGCCACTGTGTTACTGTAGCCTTCAAAGGTCTTTCTCTTTTCACTGATGCTCTACTTTACTGTCCAGACTTCTCTCAGAGTTCGGACATGTTATCAGGAGGGACCAGTCCCCGGAGAAAAACATGCTTGGCAAAGTGGAGGGTTGGCGAGGAAGAGGATGAGCCTCAACAAGTTGGATTGACACAGTGGCAGCAGCAATGGGCTCAAGCATAGCCATGATTGTGAAGTTGGCACAGGACTGGACACTGTTTCATTCTGTTGTGCCAACTCGATGGCACCTAACAACAACAACTACTTCACCAAGCATATTGTCCTTCTCCAGGGACTGGTCCCTCCTGATAGTGTCCAGAGTATGTGAGACGAGGTCTCACCATCCTGGCTTCTAAGGAACATTCTGCTGGCTGTATTTCTTTCAAGACAGATTTATTTGTTCTTATGGCAGTTCATGGTATAGTCAATATTTTTGCCAACACCATAATCCAAAGGCACCACTTTTTCATTCATTGCCCAGTTATTGGCCTGCATAGCAGGTGATTGAAAATATTATGGTGTGGATAGGCTTACCTTAGTCCTCGAAGAGACATCTTTGATTTTTAACATTTTAAAAGAGGTCTTTTGCAGCAGATTTGCCCAAGGTAATATACCATTTGACTTCTTGGCTGCTGTTTCCATGTGTGTTTATGTGGATCCAAGTAAAATGGAATCCTAGACAACTTCGATCTTTTCTGTTTATTGTGGTGTTGCTCATTGGTCCAGTTGTGAGGAGTTTTGTTTTCCTTATGTTGAGGTGTAATTCCCATTGAAGGCTAGATATAGTCTTTGATCTTTATTAGTAAGTGTTTCAAGTCCTTTTCTCTTTCAGAAAGCAAGGTTATGTCATCACATTTAACAGGTTGTTAATAAGTCTTCCTCCAATCCTGATTCTTCTTCATACAGTCCATTTTCTGGGATTATTTGCTCAGCATACAGATGTAATAAGTATGGTGAAAGGATACAACTCTGACACACACCTTTCCTAATTTTAAACCACACAGCATCCCATTGTTCTGTTCACAGAAGGCATTAGGGGAAAAACAAAGCACCAGGAATAGATGGAATATCAATCCCAATGAATGAATGCAATACACAGACCAATATGTACAGATTCCACATGAGCACAATGACGTGTTCTGGAATTCACATCATTCTCATGTTATCTGTAATTGTTATACAGATGAATTTACATAGTCTGTGAAACACAAGTAAACCTTTTTCTGGTATTCTGTGCTTTCAGACAAGATCCACCTGATATCAGCAATGATATTCCTCATTCCATGTCCTCTTTTGAATCTGGCTTGTATTTCTGACAAGTCTATGTTAATGTTCTGCTACAATCACTTTTAATTATCTTCAGAAAACTTTACTTGCATGCAATATTAATATTAATAGTTTCCACATTCTGTTGTTGTTGTTAAGTGCTATCGAGTTGATTCCGATCCATAGTGACCCTGTATAGGGTTTCCAAGGAGCAGCTGGTGAGCTTGAACCACCGACCTTACAGTTCAAATGACTTTGCAGTCTGACGCATTAACCCACAGCACCATCACCTTATTTGGAATGGGTTCAAACATGGATCTCTTCCAGTATGTTTGGCCAGGTAGCTGTCTTCCAAATTTCTTGGCAGTAATGAGTGAGTGCATCTAGTATTGCATTCATTCGTTGAAACTGGTTTTCCATCTATTCGTGGTGCCTTGTTTTTCCCCTCATGCCTTCAGTGCATCTTGGACTTCTTCAGTAACATTGATTCTTGATTTTTGTGCTACCTCCTGAAATGGTTGAATGGTAACCATTTCTTTTTGTTACAGATAACATAAGAATAATGTGAATAATGTGTGTTTCTTCCATATTCCCTTGATGCTTTCTGCCTCATTCAGTATCTTGCCTGTAGAATTCTTCAGTTTTGTTGCCCGAGGCTGGAATTTTTCTTCATTTCTTTCAATTTGAGAAATGCTGAATGTCTTCATCCCTTTTGATTTTCTAACTCCAGGACCTAACACATTTCATTATAATACTTTGTTTTCTCAAACTAACATTTGAAATCTCCTGTTAAGTTCTTTTATATCATTTCTTCCACTCACTTTAGTTAATTTATGTTCAAGAGCAAGTTTCAGAGCATATTCTGACATCCAGTTTGGTCTTTTCTTTCTTTCCTGTCTTCTTAATGACCTTTTGCTTTCTGCATGTGGTGTGGTAGGATAAACACTGGACTGCAAACCACAAAGTTGGTGATTCAAACCCACCACCTGCTTCTCAGAAACCTTGTACAGAGTGGCTATGAGTCAGAATTGACTCGACGGCACTTAAGAAGAACAACAATGCCCTTGATGCCCCCCCATAGCTCATCCCGTCTTCAGTTATTAGTGTTCGATGCATTAAATCTCCTCTTGAGATGATCTCTAAATTCAGTTGGGATATTGGTTCTCATGGACTTGGTTTAATAGTCTTCAGCTTCATCTTGGACTAGTGTATAAGCAATTGATGGTATGTTCCACAGTTGGCCCCTGGCCGTTTTCTGACTGATGATACTGAGTTTCTGCATCATCTCTTTCCAGAGATGTAGTCAGTTTGATTCCTGTGTATTCTGCCCGGTGAGGTCCATGTGCAGTCACTGTTTAGTGTTGGGAAAAGATATTTCCAATAAATAGAACACTGGTCTTGAAAAATTCTATCATATGATCTCCAGTGTCATTTCTATCACCCAAGCCACATTTTTCAACATCAGATCCATTTTATTTGTTTTCAACTGTCTTTGGTGGGGTTATCTAGAGAAGCAAAACCAGGGAAGCTTCCTATGTATATGAGGTTACTTCAGAACATTCATGGGAAAATGGAATAAGAAGATACACACACACACACACACACACACACACACACACAGAGAGAGAGAGAGAGAGAAATTGTCTCAAGGAAATGGCTCATGTGATTTTAGGGGCTGGCAGGTCCCAAGTCCTTGGGTCAGATATCACGCAGGAGGCTTCTCCTGACTCACACAGCTCAGGGACTAACAATCTCTAAATCAGCACCTCAGATAGCAGGCTGCTGGCTCAGGGACTGCAGAGACTGATGAATCCAAGGTTAGCTGTTAAACTGGTAGGCTACTGGTTTACAGGCTGCAGGGGCTAACATAGCCCAAGATTAGCAGGCAGTGTAGCAGGCTGCTGCTTCAAGTCCAAGAATCAGAAGATGAGATCTGGATGCAGGATCCAGAGCGGACACAAAGCTAACAAGCTATGCCAGAATGTCTAAAACATAGGGGTTTCAAAAAGTTTGTGGAAAAATGGAGTTGTAAGGTAATGGAATTTTTCCAAAAACTTTTTGAAGCCCCTAGTATAATTGGTGTTGGCCATACGCCTAAGGAACAAAATTCATCATGGAAGTGATTGATTACATCATGATATCATTTTTCATTATGAGGGATGATGATATTATAACTGACAAGTTAATACACAACCTTAACTACCACACTGATTTTCACATTCCCATCACCAGTAGTTACCAGTGAGTCTTGATTGCACGTTCGATCAATTTCAGACTATACAGTTGATAAAAATCTTTCATTTCTCCATCTTCATTAGTAATTTGTGCATAAATTTAAATAATAGTTATATTAACTTGTCTTCCTTGTAGGCATATGGAGATTATCTGTTATGCTGACACTGACAGTGTGGTACTTCAGGACAGACCTTGAAATATTCTTTTTGACAATGGGTGCAACCCCATTTCTTTTCAATGTCATTCCCAGCATAGTAGGCTATACAATTGTCTTATTCAAAATGGCCAGTACTGGCCCATTTCAGCTCACTGAAACACTCCATTTCGTTTTTGACAGCTTTCAATTTGCCTAGATTCATACTTTGTGCATTCCACATCCTGATTATTAATGGGTGTTTATAATATATAATAGATGTTTATAATATGTGAAGGTAAATTAAAAGGTATTGCTATTAGGGTTACAATTCATACATGCATGGGTTTGTTCTAAACAGAATGTGTTTAAACATGTCTCTGTGATCTGTGGATAGCTGCAGAAAAGTTCTCTTAGTAACGCCCTTGTCTTAGTCTCATTAGAGTGCCTTCCAAAAGAGAAGGATTTTTTTTTTGTGCTACAGGAAAAACAATTTTGAAGTAGGACTAATACCCAGTTTTGACAAAACTCAAGTGAACATCTTTCCAAGTCATTGAAACTTCTCACCAAGTTTATTGACTTGCTGCCTCACATAAAACAACTATTTTTAGATTGATCAAGCATTTAATGAAGAACTGAGAAGACCTCAAAGATGAGTCAAGAAAGGGAAACCATCATCCTTGATGAATGAAGAAACTGGCCAAATTCCAGAAATTGGAGGAAGAAGACTGTAGAATTAGCATTAATGAGAGAGCTGCTGAAGTTAGAACCTCACATGGCTCCCCATTTTTCTATTTTAAGCAAACATCTGACTCAGTGGGCACCCAAAGAGTTGGGTGATGATTAACTAACTCCCAGAACTGATCTTTCCATTAATCTTTTAAGCAGGGTCAAAGCTAATGAAGACAATTTTATGGAATGAATCTTAGCCTGGAATGAGTCTTCGGTTTACCAATATGATCCAAAGAGCAAAGTCTAGTTAAACGAGCAGCTTCTGAGGAGATCTTCTGGTCCAGTTAAATTCAAGGCAGAGAAGTCAGCTCATAAGGTTTATGAGTATTGTTTTTTGTTATTCCAAAGGGATAATCCTGATATATTTTCTTAAAAGACACAGGGCAATCATGAGTGCTCATTACGAAGTTTTAAGAAAATTGAAAACAGTGAGAAAAAGGCCAGGAAAGTTGCACTGAGGATTTTCCCCCCCATTACAATCATGCACTTGCTTATTGTTTTAGGGTATCCTATGAGAATTTCCTTGGGAAAACTTATTACCTTTTCCACTTACAGTCTTGAGCTTGCCTAGATTTCTTTTTGTTCCCCAAGCTCAAAGAATATTTCAAAGAAACATGATTTGAGTCCTTCAAGGATGCCAAAACTGCTGTTTTAACTTGGCCTAAGTCTAAGAATGTAGTCTTGTTTGGGGACTGGTTCAAGAGATGGTTAACGCCACCTTCAGAAGTACCTTGACTAGATGAAAGGCGTGTCTTCAACAGTAGCTTTACATTTTGATATTTTTGTTTAATAAAGGCTTATGTTTTATAGCAATAATTTTTGACTTACTATCCTCCTATCTGTGTATGTATGTTATATAGAGAGGAGAGTATTGAAGCTTCACTATTTTTGTAGGTAGCTGGGAGTCGGAATTGAATAGACTCGTTGACTGGGTTTATGAGTACTCAGCTGCTTACTCTAAGGCAGTGACTAATCAGAAGGGACAAACTCTGTGATAAATAGCGGCAGCACACTGTCACTCTCTGGCCTCACTGAGTGTTACAGTTGAAGGAGGGCAAAGCCTTCAACAAACCAGGAAAGAGACAATCTAACTTTATCAGTTCAACTTAGTGAAACTTTCTCTTGCATTTGTTTAAATAAAACATCCTTTTATGGGTTTGTTCCTCTTTATTTGAACGTCATTAGAATTTTTACAAAGCAATGGTAACTCTTATATGTACATATCTGTTAACCCTTTGGACTTCTAATGTGGCATTGTGGAATCAGCACTGGACTGCGAACCCCAAGGTCGGTGGTTCAAACCCACCAGCTGCTCCTAGGAAACCCTATACAGGGTCACTATGAATCAGAACTGACTTTACAGCACTTAACAACAACAACAACAACAACATTAACCCCTTGGAGTCCTAGTGTGGTGCTCTGGGTCAGTGCGCTGAGATGTTAAAGTGGAACTGGAGAACCAAATCAAGCAAGGCCTTTGTAGGACAGGACTGACCTTTCCTGCAGCCCTGTGTGCATAAGTGCCACTTAAATGTGTGCTGAAGGCACTAAGATGAGGCTGCATGCATAATTATATGAGGTTTCCAACTCACATCATTTGCTCTTTCATAACCCTATGTGATAGGAGAAAAGGAAAAACGGTATCTGAACATCTCTTTTTCTTTTTATACTCTGTCTCTGGGCAACTTTATACCTCTAACACGCACTACATATAGATGAATACAGTTAGAACTAAACAAAACGTCTTCACTGGGTAGTGAATTCATCAAAGTAACTTAAAGTACGTGACGATTATAGTAAAAATAATGGTTGGCACTAAATCCTTAGTATGTTTACTTTCATAAGTACTTTACGTATACCATCTCTTTTTATAAACATACTTTCTGGTGTAGGTGTTACCTTATATCAGTTTGACAGGTAAGAAAATGAAGGCACAAAAGATCCAGTAACTTGGCAAAAGTTACAAGCTAGTAAATGGTAGAGTCGGGACTTGAACCTAGGTATTCTGACTCAAGCTGTTCTATGAGATCTCTCAACAGAAATATGCTAAGAATCACTTTAACCTCAGCTATCAAGTAAGCATATACTGACACATATGTGTAAACAGATTAAAAACAAAACAAAAAGACATCAGCAAGGATGATGAACAAACTGAATCTCATCTTTAGATCTAACCCTCCTCTGAGTGTAGATCTCTTGTTTCAAATGACCATTGGCCGTCATGTCAGACACCCTTGACTTCTCCCTTTCTCCCATCCCCATGTCCAATCAGTTGTCAGTTTCTACTGATTCTGCCTCTGAAGCATTTTGACCCCAGCTCTCCACTCACTCAGGCTTTAATGATTTCTCACCTGAGTCGTTACAAGAACTCCCAAATACTCTCCCCACTTCCTGTGCCTATATCCCTGTCTCTCCAAACAACCTGATCATTTATTTTATACAGTGCCAACAAACTGATCTTCATGAAACATAGCATGATCAAATTAACCCTTTGCTTAGTAGCTTTTATGGCTCCCCACTGCCTAGTGAACCTATCCTTAACTCACTTGCCAAGGACTGAGATCCTTCCTGATCTGACTCCAATCTACCTTTCCAATTCCATTCCTCCTGCTCCAGCCACACTGAGCCCTTCACCAATCCTTATTTCTGCCCATGCTTTAGCTCAGGTTCTTCATCACCCGCATAGCTCTAGGTGCTTGGAACTGAATCCGTGTGCTGTGCTAATGACGGAAATGCATAAATGACAAAGCGCAGTCAGATAACATCTAGATAAAGCTTTTGGTGTAATTGGTTTTTCAATTTTTCCATCTGTACAGTACATGATCAACTCTATAATATTTTCTCCGATCTTACCATTTACAAGGTGCAGGATGGATACTAAGATAACAGTAAGTAGTCTCTGTCCTCAGATAACCTGTAACCTACTCCTAGAAATAGATGTTCAACTTCATACCACAAGATCTGCCGTTCGAGCTCACCAGTCGCTCCATGGGAGAAAGATGAGGCCTTCTGCTTCCTCGAACATTTAAAGTCTTGGAAACCCTATACAGGGTTGCTATGAGTTGGAATTGACTCCATGGCACTTAACAACAACATATATATCATATACATGTGAAAGTTGTAATAAGATCATCATTTCAAATTGATGCATTTGAATTATAGTGTTGGCAAAGACTATTAAAAGTACCATGGAGTGCCAGAAGAACAAACTAATCTGTCTTGGAAGAAGTACAACCAGAATACTCCTTAGAAGGCAGGATGGTGAGACTTTGTCTCTCATACTTTGGACATGTTGTCAGGTCAGACCAGTCCCTGGAGAAGAGATTATTGTCCGTCTTGGTCCTGTTCTCTCTATTCACATCTATATTACCTTCCTATCAGAACCATTGAAAATAACCTTTTGATTTTGTGTATTTATTAGGGAATTTTATAGTCTAAGTGTAGAATGGTATCACACTAAACACTGTGTTGTATCATGGTACTAAATACAGTATAGTATCAATGCCCAGGTAGTGTACTGGGTTATGAACTGGCCTGCTAACTTCAAGGTCACCAGTCACTCCACAGAAGAAAGACAATGCTTTCTGTTCCTGTAAAGATTACCAGCCTGGCAAACCCTATACACGGTCGCTATATATAGAACATTTAACAACAACAATCAAAACCTGCAGCATTCTAAGCATTTTACTTACATTCAGAATATGTCAACTGATGCTGTGAGAGAAAATATATAAACAAATACAAAACCACCTCCACTTATAAATCACTCATAGGTCAGTTTGAGTTGCAAGGTCAGTGATTCAGACCTACCAGCTGCTCCTCAGAAACCCTATCCAGGGTTGCTGTGAGTCAGAACCAACCTGGCACTTGACAACAGTAATGTTGGAGGAGTCTTGTTATGGCACTGTAGGATAAGCAATGGACTGCTAGGTCAGCACGTGACAACAACAACAGTGTTAGAGAAGAATACTGAAAGTACCCTGGACTGCCTGAGAACAAACAAATCTGTGCTGGAAGACACAATACTCCTTAGAAACCAGAGTGGCCGGACTTCATCTCTCATACTTCAAACATGTTTTCAGAAGGGACCAGTCCCTGGAATAGGACATCATGCTTAGTAGAGTGGAGGGTCAGAGAAAAAGAGGAAGACCCCCAACAAGATGGATTGACATAGTGGAAGCAGCAACAGGCTCAAACGCAACAATTGTAAGGATGGGGCAGGACCAGGCAGTGTTTTGTTCTGTGGTGCTCCGGGCTGCTATGAGTCGCAACTGATTCGATGGCACCTAACAAAAACAACAATAGTTTATCATTTAGTTTATCATTTAGAGAATATTTTTGAATTTTTAAGTGATACATAGAAAATGCAAGGCTCTGCACGTCCCATAGGACCAAGCTCACTCTCCTCACTGTGGCATTCTTCCACAATCTGGCTGAAATGTCACCTCTTATCCCAATCTCTATATGCAACAACTTCAACAAACTGACTTATATTCTGTTCTCTCCCAGATGCCCTGTACTTTTCTCACTTCATATTTACCTTCAGACACGTCCCTCTGTGTGGAGTACGTTCCTCTCTGTTAAGTTCCTAAGCAATTCTTCCCTTCTCTCAGGTCCAGATCAAATCCAGGCTCCCTGGCACATCCTAGCATGAACTGACCTCTACTTCATTAAACTTTTCTACTGTCATTCATTTGAAGATTAAGCACACATGATTTTTTATGACTTTTTTTGATACATTGTTATTAACTGTTTTATAAATCTTGTTTTACTTTTCATGTGATTTTTGTTCAGTAGTCAAGCAAACATTGTTGTTAAGTGCTGAGAAATCGGTTCTAACTCAGAGTGATCCTGTCTAGGGTTTCCAAGGAGTGACTGGTGAGTTTGAACCACTGACCTTGTGGTTCAAACCGACCTTTTGGTCCAGTGCTTTATGTAGATGGATCTTTATCCAGTTGAAATACTTACCTGAATTATGTGCGTAAACTCCTTGAGAGCAGGGGTCAAGCCTTGTTCTTGGCATCCCCCAGAATGCTTAGACAACGAACGACCTTCTTCGCAGGAATTCGGTAATTATTACCTGACTCATGGACAGTCTTTAACTTGAGGGACTCATTAGGTGCATTAACAAAAACACTCTCTATCTGCGCTGGTTCTTTCCCTAATAACACAAATTACTGCAGAATCCTAAAAGAATGATTACCAAACAGTATAGTGCCAAGGGTATATTAAAGCGTGGCTGCCTACTGAGCTACCAGAACTTCATTAAAATCTGACATTACTATTCCAGTGGGCATAGTCTCAAATAAAGAAACTTATGAAATATAATCTATTGAGTGATGAAAAGCTCTAATAGCATCAATCTTTTATAACCATTAAAGATAGATCATCAACTGTGAACAACAGGACTGACTTGAGTTACAAGTTCCCAGTGGTAGGTTAGTCATCTCAAGAAAGACATTTCCCAGGAAATGACATTCCCCTTTGCTTCTATTCATTCGGTAAAGACCAAAGATAAAGTAGGTCTAAAAAGCACAGGATTATAACTCTGATTCGGTAAAGCTGACATCTGCAAAGACAGAAATCAGAGGACTTAATGTGACTTAGACAATCACAAGCTTCGTGTTTTAAAATAAACTCACATGTGGAAAGTTGCACAAACAGCTTAAAAGATAGTTAAACAAGGTTAACAATCAATTATTAGATATCTGCTTGGGGGAAAGTGCTTAAAAATGATCTTTCAAGCCACTCATTTCATTCAGTGGGCTTAGGGGAACTACTGGCAGGCCTAGGAACAAGGAAGGCTGCAGACAAGATTCCATCTGTTCACTGCTAGGAGCAGTCATAACATACATTAAGCCCTTGTTTCCCTTCTCCACTCCACACCCTTTCCTTGAATTAAGCAAGCTCCTTTTCTCTGTACACGATGTAAGCTCCTGATTTCACATTGGCTATTCTATTCTCCCACCAGATAACCTTATTTCACTTCTCTAATCAGTTTGTTTTCTTTAAAAATGCCTTATATCTCATTTCTTCCTGGAAACCTAGCTTGATTAGGTCGGTCAGTATAAGTCTTCTACACCCATAAGAAAATATAATCTTTCCCTATATTGCTTAAGATATGATTGTGAAAAAAATCACTCCAAAGCAAATAAAATCTTGTTCTGGATACCAGCTGAAGTGCATTTGGAAGACAAAAGTAAAATGACTGAAGTCAGAGAACTTATTAAACAAGTCAAAACCAAACCCAACCCACTAGGGCTCGTATTGACCTTATAGAACAGACTAGAACTGACCCACAGGGTTTCCAAGGTGATAAATCTTTATGGAAGCAGATGGTTACATCATTCTCCTGAGGCCCAGCTGGTGGGTTTGAACCAGTGACCTTTGGGTTAGCAGCTGAGCACTTTAAACACCGTGCCACCAGGGCTCCTGTATTAAACAAAGACCCTTAAAATGTTTAGTTGGTATAACTGTTGGTATGTTTGAAAGAGGCCAGATAATAGTATATTCAAGGTCATAGAGGAAGAGGGGAATTTATATTCATGAAAGTATTTAAGAAAGAGTTGACAAGTAAAAAGACAAAAACAAAAAACCAAGCCCCCTCAACATTTAAACCTTTTTTTTTTTGCCCTGATGGCAACAACAACAAAAAAGAGTTTCCAAAGGAAGTAGTGGAAGAAACCCCATTGCTTGAGACATTAAAAACCAGATGGTCTAAAGCCCCAGAAAATATTCATGTGGGATCAATCCTTCACTGGGTGAAACCAAAAGGGACTGACTAGTATAATATGGGTTCTGAATCTCGAGCTTAATAATGCTATGAAAATAAAGATTAACATTTCCTTGAACTTTCCCTTAATTTCTGACTCTCCTCTGTGCTCCCATAGAATTCTGTGTTGACTTCTATTAGAGCTTGCCACAGAATAATTGCACATTTTCTCCAGTCTCCTCTGCTAACTCCAATTATTGCAAGGTTATCAGGTTTTCTCCGGGCCCCTGGGGGAGTGCTGTGTGCCCTGGGTTCTGGAAGTGTTCCTTGTGAATGGTTTTACATTTGCTTCTGCTAGAGCCCCAGGGGGTTCACAATTTTTATGTTAAATGTCTTGGTTTGGGAATCCCACACTTGCGGACAGCATAAATTTGGATCACACATTGTACAGGCTTGGGGTTCTGATTTCTCACAGGAAACTCCTCCCTTCCCCCTCTCACCACTACCTTCCAGAACTTTGGAAAGACAAAAAGCTTACTTGTGGCTTCCCTGAGCTGATGAAGGGCTCACTTCCTGCTCCCTACTTCTCATGGGCCCAAGGCCAGTCTCCTGTACCTGGGAAGATGTTAGAACTCCAGCTTCAACTCCACCCTACAGAGGTGGAGGGGGGAAAAAGATTTATTTTAGATTGGCTGACCACATTGCTAAACATTCAATTTCTAGCTGCTAAGTACTGAGTTGTTTCAAAAACACAGACTCAGTTGTTTCAAAAACACAAGATCAATTTTTTGCTGAGTTTATGAAGGAAGTCTCTTAGATGGTGGATAAATTTGTGAAGTAAGCAACCTTAAATGCCGGCTTAATGTTATTTATGAATAGGATGTTGTTGCATATGTAAAGAATTACTCAAAAGTTATATCAAGATAGAGACTTATCCAGATCTAAATGTACACTTTGGTTTTATAAGCAAAGAATAATACATATTTACATTCCAAATCAGGTTAATGTGGATCCTTGAGAAAATATTTTAAAATACGATTGGCAGTAAAATCAAATGAAGTCCTTCTCATTTAAACAATGTATTTTATTCCCTATGCAGATCAATCATTTTCTCCCCTAGAAAGTCAAACCAGTTTTAACACTATTAATTTGCAAAATTACATGACATAAACATTATATGACATAAGTTGTTTGTTATTAAGAGAGAGAATATCATTACAAAGAAACTTGTCATCTGGAAATACGAAAAAAAATCACACAAAGTAATTTTATTTGTATCATGGCTTTTTCACCCTTGGCTACATTTTTGACAGTCAGTTTCATATTAACTATTAGCAGTATTTTGTTTATGCCTGAAATGTGGTATAGTGAGGTATAGATTTTACTCAGAACAATCCTGGGTAGGAAGAAAACAGTTTAGTTAAATGATGCACTTGAGGGCCAGTTATGAAGAAATACAGACATTATGTATCTAAACAAAAAACTTGGCTACCACTTTGGTGTCGAAATTTGGTGCCACAATTTTGAAACTTTACTTGACCTTGAATCTTAGAAAATTGCTGCATTTGGAGGTCAAAATGATAACATAATGGCAGTTCCATGTGGCTCAGGCTAATAGAAACAAGTGTTAGCAGCGAGGTACAGCTTTCAGGAAGCCATGGGTGCTAGATTAGTATGATTGTAGTAAGTGAGCTGTGGAGACAGTTATTCTATTTGCTGGGAGGAGTTACTATTGGTCTTTCAATATAGGTAGTTAAATTTGGGTTTATAGTTTTCATTTTCTACAACACTAACAAAATAAGAAATGATATATTTTGTTTTTTTTACATTAATATGACAAGTCTTATTTGTAAACTTGTATGTAGTTTTGGTGACTTCTACTTTAAATTCTCCTAACGAATTGTGTTGACTCATTTAAGCTTGTGAAGTGTGTGCACGTGTGTGCGTGAGCCTATAATTTATTTTGTTTTGAATTTACTTTTTAATATGTGAAAATGCGCCTGTGAGAGGCTCCGGCTGAGTTTTTGGCCACTGTGTCCTTGCTACAATGAGTATATATTGTCAGTTGTTGAAACATTGTTGAATCCACTGTGGGCTGGCAAGAAGCATCTGGGAGCCAGACTTTTCCTGTGGCCATAGGCCAAGTCGTGTATTATGTTTCCTTGCTAAAGCGAACTATATTGAGATAATTTTTCTTCTTAAGTTTTTTAATCCAGAAATTAACTTACAAAACTAGAAAAGGATTATATGATAGAATTATTTATAATATAACTGCCTGAATTCTGCAGTAGCTGGTTGGTAGCTACTTTTATTTAGCTAGAGTAGGAATAAATAACTCATATGATTAACATTTGTCTCCTAATTAGACTGTCCAGGAAAGTTCATATGTCATTTCATGTACTCTCTTTAAATCAATGATTTAATGTAAGCAAGGCCAATAAACATTGAATGAACCTTGAAATAAGTACTATAGTTGGGCATGCCATTAAATTTACATTAATTAGATAAAAAGAAATTTCTAAATTGTATTTTAGCATGTAATTGTAGCATAAAATTTATTTTACCTAAAAATGGCAGCAAAAGTTTATAAAACATTGTATTTAACTTTTTTTTTTTTTTAAATCAAATATCTAAATAGTTATTGTTTGGGCATGAGAAAACATGCATGCCATCCTGGGAACTAGCCTGGGGTCAGTTTTGGTGCACTGACAGTGGCTCAGCTGGAGATTCCTAAGGTGGCAGGGATTTGCCTTTCCAGAGTGGCTAAGTTACTATCTGCTCTCCTGGGGCACTATTGAGTAAGACCTGAAGAAAGTAAGATCTGGTCTGCCTGCCATGCATGGCAGAAATGCCCGGGCCCTCTACATCAGAACAGACATTTTCTTTATTGATATTTGCCTACTTTCTGGAATCCAAGGAGAAGAAACTTTGCAAATGAGAGGTTGACGCATCAAAACTGAGCAAGCACGTTGGTTTATAAGCTTAAATTTTTATTCTTATGTACTTTGACTGATATCAGGTACTATGAATATGAATACTAAGGCCTTTGTTAGAAGAATTTTGTATGCCTAACCTTCCCATCACTATGAGTCTGAACCGACTCCACGGCACATAACAACAACAACAACAACCTTCCCATCAGGAGCTCTGGTAGCTTAGTGGTTATGAATCAGGTTGTAAATTTCAAGGTCAGCAGTTCGAAACGACCAGCTGTTCCACGGGAGACAGATGAGGCATTCAGCTCCTGTAAAGATTTACAGCCCCGGAAACCCTGTACAGGGTCGCTATGAGTCGGAACCGACTCCATGGCACATAATCACCAACCTTCCCATCCTCCTTTATAGTTCTGTCTTGCTTCTTTTGGCAGCCGTTTTCTATAGAAAGGAGCTCCGGTGCTGCGATAGTTAAGTGCTTGACTGGTAACTGAAAGGTCAGTGGTTCAAACACACCAGTTGCTCCTTGGAAGAACGCTGTGGCCGTGGACTTGCGTAAAGATTATAACCTTGGAAACCCTATGACACAGGTCTGCTCTATCCCGTAAGGTCGCTGTGAGTCCGAATTGACTTAATACCGATGGATGTTTTCTATAGAAAGAGCCTGATTAGGAGCTTCTTCATTTTTCAGGCATTGTAGCATATTTTATCATAAATTTGTCTGTATCATAAAATTGCACCTGACACTTGAAAACATCATTCTGAATGTCTCCATACGTCCCCCCATAGGTAAGTGGAACTTTGTTTTTTTGAGAATGTCAGTCTTTCGTATTATGTAAAATGCTTTAATCTGTTGTGTTTTTCATGTGCCACCACAGTCAAGTCTGGTGAGAAACTCTAATTGTCTTGCTCAGGCTTAAGAAATCCTCTTAGCTTGTTGGCTAGGGCAAAGCTGCTCTGAGTAATGCATGCTGCAGGTCTGTGTTCTCCTCATAGCCCATCTCTGGGAGGGAGATGGTAGTAGGACATGATTTTTTTTTGCATTTGCAAGCTGTCTTCCATGGGAAAGAACATGTTGAGGACAAATGCCAAGCTTTTCCCTTTCTGTGGCCATTACAAACACGACTCTTCTGTTTATAGCAGCGTACACTATTTTCCAAATGAGTTATTTTTTTTAGACAGTCAGAGTTAGCCAAGTTATTTTGTCCTTGAAGAGTGTTAAAAATAAATGTCAGTATGACATCATGAGCTCAAAGATGGATGTTAACTTTCTCATAAGTTGTGTGTTATGGCACTACGTTAAAATGCTATTGAATTAGTTAACAAATAACCGAGTCTTACACAGAAAGGGAAAAAAGAAGCGTAGTGTTTCAGAACTTGGACTCTTGAAGCAAACTGCCTGCATTCAAATCCTGATGTTACTTCTTATTCTTGTTGTGAAGTGCCATCAAATTGGTTCCCACACATAGCAACCCTTTATAGGTTCTTAAAGAGTGGCTTGAACCGCCGACCTTGAAGTTCAAACTGATCTTGGAATCCAGTGCATAACCCACAGCACCACAGCATGTTACTTCTTAGAGCTGTGTTGCATTGAGCGAGTTGCTTAAATGGCTCTTAGCTTCTGTTTCTTTGGCTATAAAATGAGAATAATAACAATATCTTCCTCATTGGGTTTTGAGGATTGAATGAAACATATATGTAATAATGCCTAACATGGTGCTTTGTTGATAAGTGTTGAATCAATTCTGACTCATCAACCCTATATAGGGTTTCCGATGAGCAGCTGGTGGGTTTGAACCACCGACCTTGTAGTTCGCAGCCCATTGTTGATACACAGTGCCATACCAGGATCCAGCAAGGTGCTTGGTACACAGTAAATCCTCCAAAGATTATTGTAATCACTGTTGTTAGTGTAAGTCTACTATGTGGTGGGCAGTGTGGCTGCCCCTTTACCTCATTTTATCCTCACAATAATTCTTTGTATATTTTTATATTGTCACTATTCTGTAGGAGAAAAATTGAGATTTCGAGGGTTTAATTAACTTGTCTAAGTTTGTACAGCTAATAAAAGACTGATAGGAACTTCTGAAATACAAATTTCATTTACATTCCTAAAGTTCCATTGTATCTTTTTGGGAATGCATATAAAATTGTTGTTGTTGTTGTTAGGTGCCATCGAGTCAGTACCAACTCCTAGCAACCTTATGCACAACAGAACGAAATACTGCCTGATCCTGGGCCAACCTCACTATTGTTGCCACGCTTGAGCCCATTGATGCTGCCACTTTGCCAATCCAGCTCACTGGGGGTCGTCCTCTTTTTCTCTGAACTTCCACTTTACCAAACATGATATCCTTCTCCAGCGACTGGTCCCTCCTGACAATATGTTTGAAGTATGAGAGATGAAGTTTGGCCATCCTGGCCTCTACGGAGCACTCTGGCTACAATTCTTCCAACACAGATCTGTTGGGTTTTTTTTAGCAGCCCATGGCACTTTCAGCATTCTCTTCCAACACCATGACTCAAAAGCATCAATTCTTCTATAGTCTTCCTTATTCACGGTCCAGCTTTCGCATGCATATGAGGTTATTGAAAATACCAATACAATGGGTCAGGCACACCTTAGTCCTCAAGCTGACATCTTTGCTTTTCAACACTTTAAAAAGTTCCTGTGCAGCAGATTTACCTAATGCAGTACGTCGTTTGATTTCTTGACTGCTGCTTCCTTGAGTGTTGATAGTTGATCCAAGAAGAATGAAGTCCTTGACAACTTGATAAGAATGTTGTTTATTGGTCCAGTGGTGAAGATTTTTGTTTTCTTTACATTAATCTGCAATCCATACCGAAGACTGTGCTCTTTGATCTTCGTATAAAATTAGTTTCTGCGTAATTATAATTAACTTTAATAGTATTGAATGAAAGGAGCCCTGGTGGCACTGTGGGTTAAGCTTTGGACTGCTAATCTCAAGGTCAGCAGTTCAAACGCACTAGCCGTTCTGTGGGAGAAAGATGAGACTGTTTTGTTCCCATAAAGACTTACAGTTTCAGAAACCCTACGGAGCAGTTGACTATGCAAGCTGGACTTTGTTCATGAGTTGTAACATTTGAGCTATATCTTAAAATATGTGGTAGAAATTATGTTTTCCCTGTGGTCCAGAGAGAACTACATTATAGGACTAAGAGAACTTGTAAACGAAGTCATTGTACTGTTATGATCCCTTATTTTCAGGGACACATGAAAGATGAGAGAGATAGCAAAAGTACGTTATTGTTGTTAAGTGCCGTGGAGTCAATTCCGACTCACAGTGACCCTATCTAGGGTTTCGAGGCTGTAAATATTTGGGGGAGCAGAGGCCTTATCTTTCTCTGGCAGAGCAGCTGGTGGGCTCAAACGGCTGACCTTGTAGTTTTCAGCCCACTGTTGATCCTATGAGCCATTGCACTTCCAAGTAAAAGTGTGTTATTGTTAAGTGCCCGCCAGTCGGTTCTGACCCATAGCAACCCTGTGTAAGGTTTCTGAGGAGCAGCTGGTGAGCTTGAACCACCGACCTTGTAGTTGACATTGACCTTCCAGTCCAGCTCATTGGCGCACAGTACCACACCAGGACTCCAAATCAAATTGTAGAGTCCAACCATTAAGCTCTAAACTTTCTGAAAAGAGTAGAAAGTTGTAGTATCTTCAGTTGGGTTTCCTGAAACAGAATCTGGGGTGGTTGCTTGTGTAAGGTTTACTGGTGAGTGATCTTAGGAGAGTGTATGAAAGTGAAGAAGGTAGCATTGGTCAGGAGCAGAAACTGACCCACAGTGCAACTGTGACTAAAACATCAGCTGAACCTTCAGGAAGCTCTGGGACTGGAATGATTCTTCAGATTTGAGCCAAATTGAGGCCAAGGGACATGTCTTTGTATTCCCACATCAGCTAGTGATTGGCACCAGGCTCTCCTCCTGGAGGGGGTGCAGTGTTGTGTGAGGCAAATCTCTGAAGCTGAGGGCAGTTCCTGGTGAGGGACACAGCTGGGAAGCCAGCAGTAGCCTGTACTGCCAGCAGTTGGAGGATGGCTGTGTTGGTCCTGAAGAGGGCAGGGATGGACCCTGTAAAATCTAGGTAGTCTGGGGACTTTGAAGTAGATTCCAATGAAGCTACTAAAGTAAGTTCTAGCAGATGAAACTCTGATGGATAGAATTCAGCATGGCTGGGTTCAAGAAAATGCCAGACCTACTGGGCCTTCAGAAGGCATTTGGCTAGGATTCTCATAAAATTTTTAGAGACATAAAGACCACTGGATAACTAGCTATACGGCTATGCCCAAAGAGTGCTGATGAATTGATTTTGAAATCCTTCAGGACTTTATTCTCCATGTTATCATATCTAACACTTCATTAGTGCTTTGGGTGAAACTATCCAGTTTATGGTCAGTAGGATAAAAGCTTAGGTTACATTTAACTAGATATGAAGTTACGATGCCATACTTGGTCCAAAATTCTAATTGTACAGGCGTAAGAAAAGAAAGACTTGACTTGGCAGCAAATGGGAAAAAAAAATACATAGGGATTTTGGTCAGCAACTCAATATGAGTCATCAGTGTTATATGATTAAATCCTGAGATTTGGAACTATAAAATAATTACCAAATAGTGTTCTGGGATAACAGGTTAGCACTTTGCGTTTGTTTTTTTTTTGTGTGTGTGTGTGTACGTGGTGAATCAACAATGTTTAGATATGTAAAACAATTCTAGAAATTATAGGGCATCTGTTTTCAAATCTTGTGCTCTCAGGAGCCTTTTATACTTTAAAAAAAAATTATTGAGGAGCCCCCAAATCTTTTATGTGAGTTATATCTATCAATACTTATTGAATTAGACAGTGAAGAAAAATTTTAATGTTTATTTATGAATTGAAACATCAAAATGGCATCACTACTATATATAAGTATAAATCATGTAGTTTTAGGAAAAGTAATCTTTTCAAAAAAATTTAGTGAGATATGAATTATTGTTTAACACTTTACAATATCTCTTGAATGTCTGTCTTAACAGATAACAATTAGTTCTCACATTTTCTGAATTTAGTTTGTTTTGATATTTTAGTGTGAGTACAACTTTACTCCCATATGAGTAAAGTTTTACTAAAGTAATACAGAAATGTCTGCAAGTATACATTGACAGAGAACTTCCAGAGGTTCAAGCTGGATTCAGAAGAGGATGTGGAACCAGGGATATCATTGCTGATGTCCGGTGGATCTTGGCTGAAAGCAGAGTATACCAGAAAGATGTTTACCTATGCTTTATTGACTACTCAAAGGCTTTCGATTGTGTGGATCATGACAAGCTATGGACAACATTGTGAAGTATGAGTGTTCTGGAACACTTAATTGGGCTCGTGAGGAATCTGTCCCTGGACCAAGAAGCAGCCTTTCAAACAGAACAAGGGAACACTGAATGGTTTAAAATTAGGAAAGGTGTGCAACAGGGTTGTGTTCTTTCACCATACTTATTCAACCTGTATGCTGAGCAAATAATCCAAGAAGCTGGGTTACATGAAGAAAAACTTGGCATCGGGATTGGAGGAAGACTCATTAACAACCTATGATATGCAGATGATACAACCTTGCTTGCTGAAAGTGAAGAGGACTTAAAATACTCAACTGATAAAAATCAAAGAGCGCAGCCTTCAGTATGGATTGCATCTCAATGTAAAGAAAACAAAAATCCTCAC
>NW_006408524.1:25514084-25516005 GCF_000296735.1 Chrysochloris asiatica
CATATGTTCAGGAGGGACCAGTCTCTGGAGAAGGATATAATGTCTGGTAAGGTGGAGGGTCAGAGAAAAAGAGGAAGACCCCCAGTGAGATGGATTGGAAACATGGCAGCATCAATGGGCTCAAGTGTGGCCACAATTGTGAGGTTGGCCCAAGACCTAGCAGTGTTTCATTCTGTTGTGCATAGGGTCACGATGAGTCAATACCAACTCAATGGCACCCAACAACAACAACAATTAGGGTATAATGAAAGCCCAGCTTTCCTGTGTAGTAGGAAGAAGGTGGTCTTTTAGTAGCCTTTGTAGATAATTGTAGACATTATTCTTTGTTGTGCACTCAAACTCAAGATGTGGTTGCAATGTGCAATATTTAACCATACCGGTAAGATTTTCATATGCCATTATATTAAACATATTTCTTGTACCTTCAATAGATGCTTTTATCCTTGCTTGATTTTGTAGATTATTTTACAAATTAGGAATGGGTAAAAAGATCCATTCAAAGTACAATAGGTTTATAAAATACATTTGTTTTGATCATGCATTGGTCAGTTGGAAAATACTGATTTACTGTATTGTGCAAAGCTTCTGAATATTGGCACATTTCATTATGCAGTTCAAGAAAAATGCCACATTCATTAATAACACCACAGATCTCATTAAAAATGTCTTTAAGTATTGGGGCTCTGTTACACTGTGTCAGATCCAAGTTTGACAAATTTAATTTTTTTATTGAAAGCTCAAATTTTATCATTGGCGATAAATACCATCAGTTGTTTTCCTTGCTCATTGTGATATTTTTTTGTGAAAAGAGCTGCCAAGTTCCCAGCCCCAGTTTTTCTGTCAGTCATTCTTTCAAGTCAAATGATGTTCTATGGAAAATGCAGCTAGTTCCACTTATACTCAAGCTCTTGCCCAGCTGGAGAAGTAGAAAATAGTGTTTCATATCTTCTTCTGATTTCGTTACACAGAATATTAAAAAGACATGTACTCTAGGGTTGGGTTTAAATTCAAAGAATAGTTATTTTTACTGTTTCATCGAGTGGCTTTTTTTTCAGTGCTAATCCACAGCAGCAGAAAAGTACAATGACAGTTAGGCCTTGATTTATGCTCAGGTGTTAGCGGTTTACTCATCATTGCTTTGCGCCATCAGTGCAAACATTAATCCAATGAAAAAGGTAAATTATGTCTTAGTATTATTATAAAAATAGCTTTAACCCCACAGACACTCTCCTACATGCCCCCCTCCCAAACAGGCTTTAGAAAACACTGCAGAAGCAAGGATTTTAGACCTGAGTAAGTCTGGTGCTCTTTAAGAACGAGATCATTTTCTGACTGACAGTCGCTTCCAAGCAACAGAATCCTGGCCTATTAAAATCTTATTTTGACAATCCCACTCCAGATTCCAACGACATGCTTCACAGATGGAAAAAAAAACAATCACAAACATTATATAGCAAGGAAAGAGACCTAGGATAAGCAAAGCACTGCTTAAGAAGAAGAATAAGGTTGGAAACCTCTCATTTGCCGACTTCAAAATTTACTACACAGTCAAAACAGCTTGGTACTGGTACAATGAAAGACACATAGATCAATGGAACAGAATCGAGAATCCAGAAATTAAACCATCTACATGCAGCCAACTGATTTTTGACAAAACACCTAAATATATCGCATGGGGAGGTGATAGTCTCTTGAACAGATGGTGCTGGCAGAACTGGTAAGCGATATGCAAAAGACTGAAACAAGACCTTCACCTCACACCTTATACAAAAACCAACTCAACATGGATTAAAGACCTAAATGTGAATCCCAAAATTATGAAGGCCATCAATGTAAAAAATAGAAACAAGTGTGAGGGCACTAATTCAGGGAATACACATTCTATGCCAAACATTTTGAAAACCACACAAACTAAAGTAGA
>NW_006408524.1:25516485-25561485 GCF_000296735.1 Chrysochloris asiatica
TTATGTTGAGTAAAATTAGTCAGTCACAAGAGGAAAAATACTGCATAGGACCACTACTGTAAAAGACTAAGAAAAAGAACCCATACTAAAGGGGGATGGATTCTTTGCTGGTTGCTGGGATGTGAGGGGTGGGGTGAAGGGAGGGAGGGGAAGGTTGAGCACAGGGCAGGTAATAGACACAGGATAGTTTGGGTGCTGGGGAGGGGGGATAGATACAAAAAGGGGGAGGTGAGTGGAAGAACAAGGTGGATGGGAGAACAATTAGGCAGGTTTGCATGGGCTAAGTGGGACAGAGGTAAATAATGATGTATGCACAACCTTGGAACACCAGGGCTCTGGGATACAGGGATTGAGACATGGTTGGAATTGGGAAAAGGGGGGAAATAATGTTAAGATGCTTGGCTGTCTTTTCAATCTTGTTTTCCTGGCATACCATTACAAAATAAACACTTGAGGGAGAGAGAAAGGAATAGCCAGAAATATCACTATAGAAAGCTTGTGAGCCCATCTTTTGCCTATAACTGATTGGAATACCTAAAATGGGGCTACAATGTGCCCAGTGAAGGAGGCTTCCTGTGGAGCCTCTGAGACCATAGGTTGAATCTTGAACAGCCTCCAGAATCTTCAGAGGTGGTAAATTTCCACTTGAAAGGACAAGCAGACCAGCCTGGAGTGGCTAGAAGAACAAGATACTTCTTGAAAGAAAGACCTACAGGAAAAATACAAAACAATAACAGCAGACTGACTGACTACTACAAGTTCAAGCAAGTTGCTCACCCAGGAGACATCAAGGCAAGTGTTTGGGTACCCTCAGAGCAAACCCCCTTCCAAGACTAAGACTCAATGGGAATACATGCTCTGATTGGTGACCATGTTAGTCACTGTTAAAGGGAAGTGAGGGAAAAACAGCAATGAAGCTGCGAGCTAAGCCCTACAACATTCAATAGACTCCTGTGAACCCGGGTAGAGCAGTGTGGCAAAACCTGGGGATTCTTGGGCCCAGAGTCAGGAACATAGTCACAGAGGACTAGAGTGGAGAGTGAAACATCCAGCTAATAAGAAGAGAGGGTATATGCATAAGAACACCCACACTTGCAAATAATACCCACTTGACCTGGCTTCAATGACTGGATGATCAGAACTCAACTAGAAGAAGAAAGAAGAGCAAAAAAAAGAGTAATCTAATACAATTTGAGGAACTTGACCTACATCTATGGATGCAGTAGCTCAAAAGAGGGAACAAATCTTTACAACAAGGATTATTCCCACACCCTCCATGAACAGAGTAGACAGGGATGGGCAACTTGAACATTGGCTACCCAAAATGGGGGGGTTTCAAAGGCAAGAAGTGACTGACTTAGAAGCTTTCAAGAAGGAATCTAGATCCAAGGGCGTGGAGGAAGGTAGAGTCTCTACTGAGTAGTATCCAGTGTGTCTAGGTGGGGCTGATGAAAGGAAATGTGGATAGGTCTCTTATGATAACAATAGTGAATAATTGTTATCAGGACTGATTGTGAGGGTTGGAAATGTAAAGGTAGACGTTTTGTAGCAAGGAAGGGAGTGCTTAACTTTGCAGTCTAGGAACAGAGGTCCTTGGGACTATCAAGAGAGAAGAGCAGAGAGTGGGACCCTACCCAGAGAAGCAGTGATGCCAGAATTGGAGGCACTGACGATGACGTGGAGAGATGGTGTGACTAGAGACTTCAGATCCTGAGAGGGAGAGCGGCTGTGTGCTGACGACCAGGGGCAGGTTTGCGGGGTATACCCTGTGGTTGGTTGATGATCCATGGAGGGGATTGTAACCATGGCAATGAAATGATATATGATAAGATGAATGTAAAGCTAATGTTCTCCCATGTAAACTATCACATAATTCACAATAAAACATTTTAAAAAAATCTTATTTTGAACCTTGTCTGCCATAACTGCCTTTAGATTATCAAGTCAAATAATACTGCTTCTGAAATAGAAAAAATGCACCTAGAGTAGCAGATGACTTTTCCCAAACTCTGCAGGTCAAAGACAATCACTGATAAAATGCAATGGAGGAGGCCCCGTTTCTGACCTTGGCCCAGTCATTTCTTATCCCTCTCTTTTGTAATGAGGAATTTGAGCTAGATGGTCTCTTATGTTTTCTATCTTTTCTAAGATATCTCTTCTAATTCTGTAAAAGGGAATCTTTGCTTGAATTTGAGGTTTTGATTTTTTTTTACCAACATCCCAAACATGATGTTGAAAAGTATAATATTAGTGTGAAAGGTCCTTATCTTTGCATTTTCAGATTTATGTTAAGTCATTAATTTTAATATTATGGTACAGAAATTTACTAGAGTGGGATGACATTTCCTTTTTTTTTCAAAGTGCAATGTTGAGCTTTTCACATGAATCCCTATATTCATAGAATGATATTACGGTAGACATTAGATTGTACGATTGAACAACTGTACTGTATGATTGTTAATTTTTATATAATATTCGCTTTCTGTGTTGCTAAACTAGCAAGTGATTGTAACACACCTAGCTTCGAAGGCAGTAAATTGTACATTTTTTCTTCTTCTGAGAGGTCTAGTTCTCTCATTGTCCTCCCCAAATCCTTGCTAAAAGGATAGACATTCTTCTTCTTACTGGACCCAAATGACACTGAGAATTGGACTTAGTGTCAAGAGTACATAATCGTTAGAACTGTAAAAACAGGCCCAGTTTGCCTAATTTCCAGGAAGTAAACAACAACAACAACACAAGCATGACTATGTTATTTCACTCATCTTTGTTATCCTCCTGCTAATTTTGACATTTGCATAAATTCTAAAAGGAATAATTTGTTATTGTTGTTGTTAAGTGCTATGGAGTTGATTCCAACTTAGAAAAAGCAGAAAGCTTAAAGATCATCTAGCTCAAATTCCTCATTATAAATCAGAGGGATGGGAAATGACTGGACCAAGGTCGGACACCTGGCCTCCTCCATTACCTCTTAGAATGGAGTGGCTGGTGGGTTTGAACTGCCAATCGTATAGTTAGCAGTCCAGTGCTTATACTCCAGTGCCACACCAGAACTCTAAAAGGCACATATGTATAAAGTTATAAAATACATCTTTATTTTGTAATTTATTTTGTAAGCTCAAGCTATTCAGTAGATAGAAAATCCTTTGTTGTTGTTATGTGCCGTGGAGTCGGTTCCGACTCATAGCGACCCTGCACAGAGTTTCCGAGGCTGTGAATCTTTACGGGAGCAGAATGCCTCATCTTTCTCCCGTGGAACCGCTGGTAGTTTCGAACTGCTGACCTTGCAGTTCACAGCCAGATTCGTAACCACTACGCTACCAGAGCTCCTTAGAAAATCCTTTAGAAGCATCATATTTTAAATTACCAGCAGTCTTGGGATTACAGGCCCTTAAGGTATTTTTGAGCCCTGGTGTGGTACTGTAGGGTAAGCACTAGAATAGTAACCACAGTATTGTTAGTTCAAACCCAACAGCTGGTCTCAGAAACCATATAGCGGTTCACTATGAGTCGGAACAGACTTGATGACACACAGCAGTAACAACAACACATTGGGCTGCTAACTGGACAAATCACCGGTTCAAACCTACCATCCTCTCTGAGGGAGAAAAATAGACTGTTTCTGTAAAATTTTACAGTCTCAGAAACTTATGAAGCAGTTCTCTGAGGCAGAATCGATTTGAGTGCAGTGGATTTAAGGGGCTCACTTTTCTTTGTTGTCATAAATTGGAATCACCCAGCTTGTACTCCTTTGACCCGTATCTTCAGCTCTTCCTGCCCTTCCATCACCTTCGTAGCTTGCCCCAGGTCTTAGAAGGGAAGAAGAGATGAGATGCCATCTAGGTAAATCCTTTTAGCATTTCTTCTTATTTTATGTTTCACAGGTAGGGCTAGCTAGAAGTATCTTAAGTTCATCCGTCTTCCCTATTAAGGGTCATCTTGCTTTCAACTTTCAGGATCCTGATGTCTTGATAGGAAGCATGTAGGGTAGCTAATCACTCTGAAATGTAGCTGAATCTTCTTTCACACCTCTGTGATAGAATGATTTACTTTTGCCACCGACTCGACAGTACCTAACAACCATGAGCATTTAAGCAATAAATATTAACTTTTTTTGAGACAAATATATAGTCACATAATCAAATGAAATCTGGGAAGGTTTATTTTAGTGTGTAACTTTTGATACTGTGTTTTATGTCTTTTGAAGTGCATTATAATTTAGTAAAGCTGTTTTCTGAAGGTGTGTAAGTGAGAAAAGTAATTCTTGTGCGAATCAAATATCTCCTTATGGTGTTTTCCTCTTCTGTTTGGAGGAGATGATAAAATCGATCTTCAGCCGCAGTGTGAGTAAGCATCATCAACTGGCCATGGTGCTAACAAATTGTCTTTATCCTTTTTCAAGCAATGTTAGCTAAATGTATCATTTGCTTATCCCTTTACTTCTGGGATATTTATCCTAAAAAATAAGAACATTGCTAAGTCAGAAATACTCATTTTGTAAAAAAAACTGCATAACTAGACAGATTTGTGATCCTTACTAGGTTAATAATGTATCTGTTATAGAATTGGATTCATTTATAAATTAAGTTGGTAAATCTAGAAGGAAAAAAAAATGTTCTGACTTTTCCTACAGTAAGCATTTCCTCAAGTAGTAGTCATTCTAAAAGATTCGAGAACACTCAATTCTCTGCTATTTTTCCTTTCTTTGCTCAACTTGAAAAGAAAGCCAAATATCAACTTGAAAGATGGGACAAGGGATCATGGTTTTTCATTCCAAAGGTCGGATTGCTCCCGGAAGGTCCATATTTTGCCAAATATTTTTGACAGGGTTTGGTGTTAAAACCTTTTGACAACTATCATAATATTTCTAATACTCATTGATTATTTAGTAAACGTGAAGCTATGTTTGGATTATCTTTTGCAATTAGTTCACTGCACCATTATGTTCATCTCGTCTCTTCAAAATATCTCGTGGTGATTCTTCTAAACAATGTGTGATTGGAATAATAACTTCACATGTTGAAGAGTTTTGTGCTGCAGCTGAGAGGCATGTAAATACAAGCTGCTTATTTGCAAGAAGCTTCCAGATTTGCAATATGATTGCTATGGAAACCACATAATGAAAACCTTATAACCATCTGTGTGGTTTGATGGATTTTCCTGCATAGCTGAGCTGTTTTTGTTTACTGTTATTAAAATGTTGAATGGACTATATTAACCCACAAACATTGATTACTTGAGGTATTAATTAGTATTGCATAATGACATTGTGCCTCAAAAGCAAAATAAAATGTTCAATAATAACCCTAAACAAAACACCCCGTGAGTGTGTATGTCTTTATTATATTGTGAAGGTAATTATTGTCTAAAATTTTGGTCACTAGTCCTCAGATATTTTTTATTACAAATTTGAAAGTGTGGAAAGGTTTGTTCTGTTAATAAATGAATATATTGTAACAGGATTTTTTTTTTCCCCATGATATTTGAATCTGTTAGTTTACTCAAGATTTATTGAGCATCTGCCTTGGGTTAGATTCTAGTCAAGGTCTAGTCTGAGTATTTTTTCCACTAAAAACTAAAAAAAAGAAAGGACAAAACTACTAAATCTGATTTTATTGTCTTTTATATGCATGATGCTTATATTCTTAACCCAAGGTAAAATGAGTTGTTTTGAATATTGTTTAAGACCAATTGATGAATGAAATGCATAAAATACTTTGACCTAAAAACATTAGTACTAAGTTTAAAAGGGAGAAAGGAAATACCTCAGCATTTCATCCTCTAAAATAGTATTTATGAAGTATCTCACATGGATTTCCGTTTGGATACTTCACAGTATATATTGAAACTTATGTAAATATATACTTAAAAAAAAAAAAAAGATATGTTTTCTTTTTCTTCTTTTAATTTAAGAATAAATTTTCATTAGGCCAAGACTCCCTTTATACCTCTATGCAGTCCCCAGCACACATTAAGGCAATTCAATTTTAATAAAATAAAGATATATTATAATAAATGAATTTTTCTAAGTTCATTGTTAACTTTGCCAGAGATCAGGGTGTTTCCATGTAATTATCTGAATCCGTTTTTATGATGTCTTAAGGCTGACTTGTAAGGAGCTCTGGTAGCGTAGTGGTTACGAATCAGGCTGCGAACCTTAAGGTCAGTGGTTCGAAACTACCAGCTGCTCCGCGGGAGAAAGATGAGGCTTTCTACTCCCGTAAAGATTTACACCCTCAGAAACCCTATACAGGGTCGCTATGGGTCGGAACCGACTCGATGGCACATAACAACAACAACAACAACAAGGCTGACTTGTGAGTCTATAGTTCACCATTCTTCCTTAAGAGCCAAGAATAGTCCTTCCAAGCACTCGACCTCAAGGTCAATGTAAACTTCAGGGTGCGCTGTTCAAACCCACCAGTCTCTCCTTGAAAACCCTATGCATGGTCACTATGAGTCGGAATCGGCTGGGCAGCACTTGAAACAACACCATATAGATGTGGGTATGGCTTTTGACTGAAGATAAGTGCACTTAATTATTGTAAAATTTACTCCTTGTTGTTGAATTTGTGCAAGGAGGGTGGTACTGGTGATGGTTATGTGCCGTGGAGTTGGTTTCGACTCATTTCAAACCTGCCTGGGATTTCCGAGGGTGTATATCTTTATGGGAGCAGAAAGCCTCTCTGTGGAGCAACTGGTAGATTCAAACTGTTGGCCTTGTGGTTAGCAGCCCAGTGCGTAACCCACCACGCTACCAGGACTCCTGAAAGGAGGGTGTTGTCGTTAAGTGCTGTTGAGTTGGTTCCGAGTCTTAGAAACCCTGTATAGGATTTCTGAGGAGCGACTGGTGAGTTTGAACCACTGGCCTTGTGGTTCAAACTGACCTTGCAGTCCAGTGCTTACTCTAAGCACTCCACCAGGACTCGGAAGGAGGGTATTACTGGAAAAATAGTCTGAATATTAAAGAAAGCTTTCTCTTGCACCTTTTAAAGAAAGTATCTGTAAAATCAATAGGTAGGACTGTAAATGTCTCTTTTACATTTAAAATTAATATAAAACTGCCTTCTTAATTCATGTATGTTAGCTAGACCTTGATTTGTTTTAAGTGAGACAGCTCTACCAGGTGGTGCAGAAGTTAAGCACTCAGCTGGTAACCAAACAGTTGGCAGTTAGAATGCACCAGCACCGCTTCTGTAAAGATTTGGGGCCCTTCTGCTCTGTGCTACAGAGTCACTGTGAGTGGAATCCACCAGGCGGCTGTAGGCAGTGCGTAGCTGTTTTGAGAAAAAGAGACAGAACTCGAAGGCACTTAGTGGTCTTGCTGTAGGATAAGCACTGGAAACCTAACCACAATGTCTGTGGTTCAAGCCCACCAGTTACAGTGCTGGAGAAAGATGAGTTTTTCTGCTCCTGTGAAGATTTACAGCCTCAGAAATCCTCTACGGGGTCACTCTGAGTCAGAACAGGCTCACTGGCACCTAACAACAATAACAACAACTGTGAGAGCAATATGTGTAAAGTGCCAGATATTTCCAGCTGTTTCTTCCATTAAAGCTCATGCCATTTTGTTGGAATTGACTTGCAAAAAGTCAAAGCAGTCTTGTTTGTCTTGTGATTGTGGTAACACTCAAACTTGATTTTGAGTTTCCCCCATAAGCACATTAAATTCCTCCTGCCTAAATGTGAGTCCTTATGTCCCCCCCCCAGAAAAAAGAGCCTATCTTGTAGTATATCCTCTTTTTTGGTGACAGTATATCTTACATATTCAAAATCCTTGGTTACTCTTTTTTTTTTTTTAATTCCCCTCACCCAGTCACATCCATTCAGTCACAAAGCTTATCAGTTCTACTTCCTTTTCCCTCTCACATCCATCTCCTTACCTTCTTATCAAGATTTCCTTCCCTTTGCTAGACTTGTGAGTATTCACTATTCTCCAGGTCCCGTCTCCAGATTTATCTTTACTGTTCCTCATGGCTTTACTCTGCCTTTTCCTGTTTCAAAGCCTCTGGGGCTCTCATCACCCACCAAACGATGTCTGAAATCTACAGCAGAATGTTCTTGGCCCTTCAACAATTGGCCCAGATTGTTAGCATTGTCTCCCATCTTGCTCCTCTTCTCTAAGTACTACATTCTTCAGCCAAAAGAATTCTGATTGCACCACCTTTTTTTGTCCATACCTTTCTCTCTATCTGGACGTACCCTCCTTGCCGTCTGTCCTTATTCAGATTCCTTCCACTCTTCAAAGTCTTCACGGTGTCCCTTGAAGGTGTTCCCTTGTCCCGTTTATGTCCTGCCAACTTCCTAAGTAAGACGCTCCAGTCTGATGACCTCTCCAGTAGATCCTCTCTCTTACAGGTAGTTAATACTCAACGAAGATTTATTGATGGAATTATTTAATCATCATAATGGCATGTATAGGATAAAATACATGGACTTTAAAATCAGAAACCTAAGTTTTAATAATAAAATTTGAGAAGCTAGCTCACCTTTTTGAGTCTCAATCTAGTTAGCATAAAGTGAGGATTTAAAAAATCATTTCTCTGTGCAATCTTAACATCTGCCACACTGTGTGACACACAATAGGAATTTGGGGGGACTTGCCTAGAAGAATGAGGATCTTTCTAGTATCTTTTTGTGGACATCAAATGAGAAAAGATAAGAAAGTATCTGACAGTAAATAGCTTACAGGTTAACTATTTTGCCACATACATTTTCTCTTTGTGGATATTTTATGATCATATCAGTGGCACTCCTGCCATATTACCTTGTGGCATACGAGTATCATGTGAGATGCCAAGGCAGGGGTTGCTATTTGGAAATAGAGTTTTGTTTGCTCACTTTTGTTGTTGTTGTTAAGTTCCATCGAGTCTGTTCTGATTCATAATGACCCTGTATAGAGTTTTTAAGGTGCTGGTGAGTTTGAACCGCCAACTTCGCAATTCAAACCTACCTTGCGGCCCAGTGCTTAACTTCCAACACCACACCAGGACTACTTGCTCAGCTTTGGTGGTGGTTGTGTGTGGGTCAGTTATAACTCATAGCGAACCTTTATAGGGTTTCCGAGGCTATAAGTCTTTACGGGAGCAGAAAACCTTATCTTTCTCTTCTGGAACCACTAGTAGTTTTGAACTGCTGACCTTGAGGTTAGCAGCCCAACTCTAATGAAAAAGAAATGCAATATGGATTAGCCTTATTCTTCAAGAAGTAATATTAAAGTGTTATACACTTTTAGTTCTGCTTATGAAAGGGCATGAGTACTGTGTTGCATGTACCCTGAAGCAACCTTTCAATGTGTCGTTGATTTTGTTTATTTACAGAGGAGGAAGAAGCCTCCGCTCCAGTGAAAATGGAAGAACAAAGGAAGATGAGTCAGGAGACTGTTCCACATACTTCAGGTAATGAATTGTGTAGCATCCTGGTAAAGAAGCGGATTTTAGATTTGTTGACTTTCATTTCAGTCAGTTTCTTGTTACTGCTCTAAAGACGTTTGCACAGCTCCTGAAGTTGGCTTGTTCTGTCTGGATATCTCATGGCTGATAAGCTGCTTAGTCCCATTTAGGATGCATGAAAACCACTTGAGAAGGATTTATAAAGTAAGCCAATTTATACAAGGTATTCCTTCCTGAATTACTTTGTAATGACTCAATTAGCTTTCATTTCTGCACAAAGGAGATTTAGTTGCATAAATTAGCTTATCATCATTGAGGAAGTGTCACTGCTAAAGGACAGTTTATAGATACAACATGCAGTTGCTGTCAAACCTATAAGAATGTAATATAGACATCTGTGTATACTTTGTGCTTGAGCAGAACAGACTTCTGCCATTCAGAGACTAACAGGGGACAACAAGTTGCCCAGGGGACTGGCAATGTAGACATCTCTGAAAAGGTCAACTTGACACAGGCTCTGACAATCGACCCACAGCTCTGTCTTCTTTGATAAAAATCAGATAAACTTAAGACCGCTAATTGATCTGCAGCCTGTTTAAATGTTGGCCATGCATATCTTCATCGCATATGATTAACACAGAAAGCAAATGAATTGGGTAAGAAATGCCAGAGTCCAGTGACAGCAGCTTAAAAATTGGAAAAGGACACTGGTGGCCCAGAAGGTTAGGAAGGATATTCCTCTTATCCATTTCCACCTGGCACGTGGCCCCAAGTACTAATTATGAGTGAGTCTGGAAAAATAGCTGCAAACACTTATGTTTGCCATCACATGATATAGGCAACTTTTCTTGCTAGTTGTTATTTCCAAACAGCAAGAGATAAACCATATCTTTAGTGCACGCCTGAGGTTAGTTTTGATAAACCAGTAATTATTTTACACTGCAGAAAAAAGGACTTCCTTCTTATCAGCACTTTACACCTCTTCACAGCCACATGTCAATTGGAGCAAGGTCTGCCATATCATCCCTGTGTCCTGTAGGGGATTGTAGTCAGGGTCACCTTCCCCTCTCTCATACATGTCCATACATCACTCTTTCAAGCTGTCACAGGCAGGGAGGACAAGAAGCGTGTGTTCAGGAAGTAGCTTTCCAGAGTCCTTCCTACCATGACATGTGGAAAGGAAACAGAGGCCTGATTTCCGGACCTGGGCAGGAAATCGCAGGAGCAGGTCGCTGCAAAGCGTTTGGGTTTTGCTTTTCTTAGAAAGGAAGCAGGGACAACGTCATTAATGTTAACATTCCAGTCCCCTAAAATGCAGTTATGAAACACTAGGCCTAGTGAAACCTTGAAAACTGTGTTCAATAGTAATTTAAGTATATATGTTTTGGGTTATGTCTTATAAAGCTTCTGCCAGGAGCTAACAGTTCTTTTATTTATTTATTTTTAAATCAATTCAGATACAGAAGGTAAATATTCTTTCCATGGTTGCAAGCATTTTGGCTCGAAGCAATTGTATTTTTCACAAAAGTCATTTAAAAGTAACCATCTCCCGAAGTTTTACCTTTGAGGGTAGGGGAGAAAATCAGCTTTTTCCTAAAAAGAATGCAGTAAGTCGAACTAATTTTCCATGGACAAGCTATAAAGCACTATACTACAATAATTCTTATCTTTAGTGACATGACATTCTTTTCAAGCAACAGTTTTAAAGTTTTGCATAGCTGTGACCTTTGATCTTCCCTAGACTGTCAAAAATGTAACTCTAGAAGTTTGTTTGCTGTGTAGGGCAATGAGTTGACAAGGGTATTGCTATCTTGCTGAGCATCACATGACATGAACTTCTAACCTTACTCAAGAATGTCAAATATTTTTCACACTAATTTTACTAAAAAAATTTTTTAAATTGCAGACTGCTCTAATGCAAAATAACAAAAACAGAGCAAAAGTGAATCTTACATTTCTTACCAAGTTCATTCATGTTAAGCGTACATATCTTGCATATGTATATATATAGAGAGAGATAAAGACGATGTTTGATTTCTAGAACACTGTAGAATGTACTTGCCTTTCTAAAAACCTATCACAGGGAGAGATTCTCCATTATTTTATCATATATGCTTCATCCTTTGTCATATTGTAAACATTTCTTGAGTTTTGCAGTTTTTACACATTAATCCTATATGCATAACACTTCTGTATGTCCAGTGATCTGTTTTTGTATGTTTTTAAAAGCAAGAGCAAAGGCATTGTTTAAATCCTTCACTGTCCGGTTGACTTACAACCCTCCCTCCTTACACTCTTCCCCTCCTCCTTCCTACCATTTGTACTTGTAGAATAAGAAACGTAAGGAGATTTTTGTAATTAAAAAAAAAAAAATGACAAAAATCATTGTATGGATTGAGTTGTTTCGTTAAGTGCCGTCAGTCAGTTCCAACCTGTAGCGACCCTGTAAAGGGTTTCCAAGGAGCAGCTGGTGGGTTTGAACAGCCGACCTTGCAGTTCAAAGTGACCTTGTGGTCCAGTGCATTGTCCTGCAGTGTTCCACCAGGACTCTTTACGGATAGATTAGGAACAGTAACAGTACAGTAAAGACAATTAAACAGGCTTCATCTGTATTTTACAACATATGTTTAACTGTGGTATATGAGAGTATATATACTCCATTCAACATTTTGTTTTGATACATAGCTCACATGGATTTTTGTGTGTAAACATTGTTTACTTTTGTGACCCTGCTATGCTTTTGAGGCTCTGTTTAATTCTTTGTATATATTTGGTGGTAGTGGTTGTGTGCCATGGAGCTGGTTCTGGTTCATAGTGACCCTCCATAGAAGTTCTGAGGCTGTAAATCTTTACTAGAGCAGAAAACCTCATCTTTCTCCCGTGGAACAGCTGGTAGTTTTGAACTGCTGACCTTGAGGTTCGTAGCTTGACTACCAGAGCTCCTGTATATTTAGCTACATTAAAAAAAAAAAGTAAATCATAGGATCTTACTGTTCACAAAGGAATAAGATAATTCCTAAATTTTATATCTAGATTACACATCAAGTATTTAAACATTGCAACAACCAAATATCTTAAGGAACCAAGTCACTGGATTTGAGGGCTTAAGACCATAGTCTGTAGGGACATCTAGGTCAATTGGCAGAACACTGTCCATAAGGACAAATTTGTACATCCTAGTTTGGTGAATAGTGTGATCTTAAAATCGTGTGAGTGTCCATTTAAGATATAACTATTGGTCTCTGCCCATTTAGCACAAAAAAAGAGTGAAGAATGTAATATTCAAGGAAACAATTAGTCCATCTGACTAATGGAGCACATGAACCACAACCGCCGCTAATGGAAGGCTAGAAGAACTAGATGGTGCCCCGTTACCACTCCCAACTACTCGGATTATTACCGCACTAGAGGGCCCTAGACAGAGTGAGAGAAAGATGTAAAGCAAAACTAAAAGTCATAAAAAAGACCAGACTTACTGTTCTGATAAAGACTGATGGAACTCCAAGACTGTGGCCCTCAGACACCCTTCTAACTTGGAATTAAACCCACTCCTAGAGACCACCATTCAGCCATACAATTGTTATTCTTCTTAAGTGCCGTTGAGTCAGTTCTGACTCATAGTGACGGTGTATAGTTTTTCCAAGGGGTGGCTGGTGGGTTTGAACCCTCCGACCTTGAAGTTAGCAGTTCAGTGCTTATCCTACAGGGCCACACCAGACTGCCTATAAAGTGAACAGTAACCCCTCCTCAGAAAAGCAACCAATAAGACCAAATGGCAACATTCACCAAAAAATAAAGTTCAAAAGGCAAGAAGGAGCAGGAAGGGTGAGCAGATGGAAATGGAGACCTCAGGGAAGCAGCGGAAAGAGTGCTATTACATTGAATAGTGTCGTGAAACAAAGTGTGTATAAACTGTTGGATGGGTGATTAATTTTCTCTGTAAATATTCACACACACAACAATGAAACATTTAAAAAAGAGGCATTTAAACACTGCTCTCCTAAAGAGACTATAGCCAGTAAACATGGCCTGCCAGGTTTTCATCCTAGTTGTGACTTTTGTACTTTCTAACTAGTATTGCATGCTGAAATGGATACAAGAGTCAGTGGTATGGGCATGTTAGCTGTGTGGCATAAGTACTTATTATTCTTTAACAGAGCTCACATGTGGGACATGGAAATGAGCTTGGTCTTTGGGTAACATCATCATCAAGATTATTACAGAGAGCACAGCTGAAAATGCGTCTTTTTCCCAGCATTGCCGCATCATGAGCTGTGTCGCTTCTTTGCAGCAGTGAGATGTAATGAAATGCTCATGATGCACATCTAGGGAGAAATGCGTCTTGCACACCGTGGGGGTCTCCCTTCCCCTCATGTGCTCCTGTAACTCCCATTAGTGTTAATAGGAGTTTCACCAAGCGCATCAAGGGGAAAGAAAGACCCGAAAGTCATAAGGATTATGTGTTAGAAACCACCATAGACTTTTTCTTTCTTTCTTTCTCTCTTACTCTCTCTTTCTTTCTTTCTTCTCGCCTTCCTCCCCTCTCCTTTGAAAAAAAGACATTGAGAGAAAAATTGACGTGACAGAGAAACTAAAGTGCAGCTTGGACAGCTAGGAAAACTCTTAGGATACCATTGTTGTTATTGTCGTGAAGTGCCATCGAGTCAGTTCCAACACATAGAGACCCTATAGAGGGTTTCAGAGGATCAGTTGGTGAGCTTGAACCACCAACCTTGCAGTTCAAATGGCTTTACAGTCTGGTGCATTAACCCACAATGCCACATCAGGACTCCTGGGGTACCCTAGTGAAGCCAAAACCTTTACTCTCGTTTTTTTTTTGTTTTGTTTTGTTTTTGTTTTTGGCTCAAGTTTTGTCTCTTCGACCTTTTGGGCCGAGCCCAAGGCTGAACAACAAGGGAAACATTACAGGAGCTTTCCTGGAGTGTGTGTGTGGGTGGTGAGTGGGTGGATGGGTGGGTGGGACCAGCAATTTAGATCCTTCTACCTCCTGGCCAGTGACTGTCTGGGAGGGTCTTGCATGTGAAATGATGTCATTCTCTCTTTGCTCTAATTCCTCGACTTTTAAATTGACACTGACAGACTGCAAGGGGCACAACATTTGACCCATTTAGCAGTTAATTTAGTCTGAGGAGAATGTTTCAACTTCTAAAGCTCTATTTGTCTAAATAAGTGGTTTTTAAAAGAAATCAGTCACTTTATTATTAAGTAATTTTTTTTTTTTTTAATTGACAATGTTTGGAGTGATCTGGCCAGTCAGAGTGCCCTCTAGCGTCTGTTTGTGGGATTTACTTAATACATGCTTTGGTCATTGCAGGGGGAGGGGAGACCTAATGAAGGGTGGCCACGAGCATTGTTAGTTCTTGGTTGGATAGCCAGGCTTGTATACATCCCTGCTGGTATCAGTGATGAGTGCTCAGATGCTAGTGTAGAGAAGTCAGTAGATGTCTCTCTCCTTCTCTTCTTCCTTCCTCCCAGTGCTTCCCCTTCCCTCTCTCTCTCTCTCTCTCTCTCTCTTTCTCTCTTTTAATTCGTAGAAAATAGGAGATAAAAAATTAATAAGGGGTTTTGCTAAACTGTGTATTTTAATCCTTGCTTCTTTTTTTGTTGTATAATTGAAAAGTAGCATCCTATTTTCTAAATATTCAGGTTTCAAATTCATCAGATTTTCTTATTTACTGTTTGATTTTTTTAAAAAAGAGGATTTCATACGTTTCTGATAAACTTTAAAAACTTGTATAAATTGTAAACTCTAATAAAGCAAACACCCTAATGCCATGCTAACGTGAATAGTTGTGTTGGAATTGCCAAGGAGTGTGCTGTTTCAGAGCTATATAACAAACGTGAGATGACAATCCTGACTCGGTGTGCATCTCCACAGATATCCCCTCAGAATTCAAAGATGACATTCCAATGATGGAAGTTGTCAACACATACATGTTCTGCCTGCCTAGTGAATACACGGAAATATTATTGATACTACTTGCATTCTTTTTGCGTTAATTCATCAAAACTCAATTATCATGAAATTAAAAACAGGAAACAGTTTCAGGGTAACAAAAGCATCCAGTGTATTTTAACTCTGTGCTGAGTTTCAGGAGACCCACACTGTATAAGTGACAAAAGCATTTATTACCCAGTTTACTATGATATTACAGAGTGAAGAGCACTAAATAATCAATCAGTTAATGGTGTGTATGGCAGTTTGAGCACATCACATTCATTGTGCTTAAGCTGTTAGAAGGATGAGCTGATAACCCCAGTGTGTGCTCCATGTTTATTCAGAGCCCAATGCCCTAAACCAGGGCTGACAAAAGTAAGTTGAAAAATGCAGCTTCAGCATTGGTCAAAGTTACTAAAATATTTTTGAAATAATATCCAGTGACTTTGGGTACAAATGTCCCCAAGAAGAGAGCTGGGAGTATCGTATATATATTATTGTTACTTTAGCCTTTACTTTTAGGATACTTTATCAACGTTTCATTTTAGGAATTTTATTTTTCCTTTTGTTTGGATTTATACTTGCACCTGATCTCCTTTACTATTTTTACTTTAATGAAGTGCCCTTGATTCTGTGAGATGTTTATATCACAGCATGTTCATCTGTTCATCACAGCACTTGACTATTGTTCATTATTATGCAGTGTGGCTGACTTAATTCCTTCAAAACATGTTGTAAATGGGCTTAGCTTTGTCATATTAAATAAGTGAGAAGCAACTTTTAGGTGCTGGTTTAATAAGAGTATATACATTGCAATCACAGATTTTAGATGAAAAGAAAGAGAAAAAAGAACAGATCACCTTGGAAACTATTTTAACTAGATGATAGTTGTTGTTTTTTTTTTTAAAGGATTCTTGTGTGAGTGTAATAAAATGTGCTTTGAGTCAGGACAAAATTTTTTTAGCCTATTTTGGTGGTTTGGAATGAGTGGTTCTTTGATTTCTAATTGGTTCATTTTAAAACAAGGATGATTACATGAAAGTTCTAACTCCTGTTTTCTTTTTCTTCTTCCTAGGAGATAAAAGCACTGATTATGCTAATTTTTACCAGGGCTTGTGGGACTGCACAGGAGCTCTTTCTGATGAGTTGTCTTTTAAGCGTGGTGACGTGATTTACATTCTTAGCAAGGTAAGAAGATTTTCCAAAAGGACCAACTGCAAAAGGAGTAAATGAAAAGTTAGATTTTTCTGCATTTGGATTTCCCAGCATTGGGGGACAAATGCCAGTTGGAATTCTCCAAGGTCCTTGTTAACAATCGGGAGTTCACAATAATTAATTATTTTGTCAAGTGAAATATAATCAAATTTTGAACATAATCAGATAACAGAATCCAACTTACCAGTGTTTACCCATCGCTTGAGCCTTTGGCTCACATCCACTGACTGCCTTCTCCAGAAACAATCGTCTTATGTAAAAGTTAACATTGTAAGGTATTAGGTTATTTATTATGTTTTTCTTTCCTCTTCCTTTTTATTCTTCGGTGTGCTGATTCTGACTTTATCTGCCATTCACTACTGGAAACACTGTGTTTATAGAACAAATTTTTCATCTTTATGTAAACAAAGTGAGTGTTCCGACAATTTAAAAGCAATGCTTTTCTATTCAGACAGGTTTAGGTAATTTTTTTAAGCTTAACACATCGTATTTATAAACAGAATGGTAAAGTATATCTCTATGCACTCATCTTTTATACATTAAAAAATAATTGCTTCTGTCTTTTAAGATACTAGACTATTTAGACTCTTTCTGTTCTTAGATGTAAGATTCAAGTTTCTTATCTATAATGACCTATGTGGAGTCCTAAATTTTTTCATCTCTAATTTCCCTTACTTTAACATGGGGATAAAAAAGCCAAGACAAAACAAAAACTCCCTTTCTCTACTTTATGAAACTATTTTAGAAATAAATGATATGTGGAAAATTTTTAATTAAATATAAGTAGGGAAATGTTATATTTAAGTACAAGAGTTTAATATGGTTTCTTGCTCAGAGAACTGTTTTAGACTTTTCAGAAAGAGAATGACTTGTTAGGTACAGGAAAGAATTTGTAGGTAAAGTCACATATTGAAGCTTAATACTAGGTGACTGGTGCATAAAATCGTAGCACAAAGAATCATGGGAAGTTAGAACTCAAGGTCTTAGCCATGGGACCTATACCCTCTGCTTTGTGGGTAAGGGAATTTGGGCCCCGACAGTGCTAAAGCAGCCCTTGAGCCAAGCATCTTGACTCCCAGGCTAATGCTTTTCCTTCTCATTTCTTTATTATGCTTGTATCTGTCTTCTTCCTTTCTTCCTGTTTTGATTTATTAATTTGAAACATCATAAAGTACCTTCCACATACCAGGGCCCGTTTGTAAGTGCCAAGAATCCAAAAGGACTAAGATAAAAGTACGTGTAAATTCTTAGGGAAAAAGATATTCACTAAGTATCAAATAGCTGTGACAATTGCTATGTGAGGTCCCCAAAGCTAAGGCTTTTCACTGATTTCTCTCAGTTCTCTGCTCATTAGTATAAGTTTTTTTAGAAAGACACTTTCAGTTCTTGGAAGCTTATGGATAGCCACATCACAGCTAAAAGATTAACACTATTATTGAGCATGTCATTGTCCTGAATGAAGGCAACAGCTTTTTGAGTTAACTAGAAATCAAACTGATTCGTTTCAGTTCTTGTCAAGAAACATTCTTGGAATCATGAAAGTATTTACTCAGACTTACTTAGCTCACATTTCCTTTCATTGGTTCAGCTGCAACTGTGTATAAAATTAAAAGGTTGATAAGCTTCCACTTGGAATTTCAGACTATAGGGGTAAATGGCATGGTGGTGGTAGTTATGTGCCGTGGAGCCGGTTCTGACTCATAGCGACCCTGTACGGGGTTTCTGAGGCTGTAATTCTTTACGGGAGCAGAAAGCCTCATCTTTATCCCATGGAACAGCTGGTAGTTTCAAACTGCTGACCCTGAGGTTTGCAGCCCAACTCATAATCACTGCACTACCAGAGCTCCTTATAAATGTCATGTAGCCATTTATATTCCTTTTTCAGTTATGGAACGCGTGTAACCCATCAGGATGTATTTCTAAAACCTTTATGAAACAGGTGTTCTTTGCCACTGAAAACCAATTCATTGTCAGGTTACTCTGTGAACCACCAGCATTCTCTATGCTCTGTCATCAGCCCTGACTCAGAAAATCATTCTCTATTAACATGAAATTAAATATATAGAATTAAAGATGGACATCACACTTCTAGGATTGCAGGGGAGGTCATTTCTGTTCTCCCAAATCTGTTTTGTGGAGATTGTAGTTTTTATTTGTGAACTTTGATCATGGAACTAAGGTTAGTGGTGGTCCAGCTCATGGAAAGCACATACGACCATCATAATTTTCTAAATGCTACGATTTGAGAAGGACCTGACCAAAAATACTTCTTCTGTCAGTCTTTCGCAAGGCTTGAAGTTCCATAATCAGCATTATTTCATAAGGGACCTTCTAGAAATGTGAATTTCAGCTGAAGTTCATTTTGCTTTCTAGAAGAGACAACACACCATTGAATGAAATGATTAAACAACCCATAGGTGTCATAGCACTGTTGTGGCACTGCTGTAGGATAAGCACTGGACTGCTAACCATGAGGTCAGCGGTTCAGTCATTCCTTGCAAACCCTATGTAGTCAGAACCCTATGAGTCAGAACCGACTCAACAGCAATTAGCAACAGCAACAACAGTGACCCAATTGTGGACATAGTAAGATAGGGCATCAAACAGGGAAATCTTAGTGAGGAAGAAAAGAAAAGTACACTGAAGAATATAGCAGAGCTCTCCCTCAGTGGGATTTGGACAAATTCTGGGCCACCAATGGGGGTCTTGGCTGTCGATTTTCAGGTTTTTGGAATTTGGGCTATTATTGTCAAGACTGCTACTTCCTTGCTTTGCTCTGGGCAAGTTCAGATGGGAACCTCTGGAGACTCTCTAATAATCTTTTATTGGCTTGGACTTCCAGTTTTATCAAAACTTTGGCAAACACAGGCTATAAAGGTAATGTCATAAATTCATTTAATATATGAATGATGACTGCAATTTTGAATGCTTGGTATTATTATAAATTCAGAACTCAAAGCTCTTAGTAGAAGAGAGCAATAAATTGCTCAAAAGGGCTTATTTCCAAGTCAAGACAGAGCTGATATTAAGTACTGGGAGATTTTTTAAAAGTACAATTTATATAGAAATTGTGCGAGTTGTTGTGTGCCTAGAAATACGTAATTTTCTTAAAGTTATATTTAGATTTCTTGGTTATGGGGTGAAATTTCACCATTTTAATTTATTTTTTTACACCATCTAGTGGCTCAGAATGAGTGGTACAGGTAATTGCAGCTAGTATGTGCAAAAAATGGTTTCATAAGTTCAACTTTAAGGCTAGCTATGGGTGATTTGCTATCTCATGTCAATGAAGTATTAGCATTAATCATGAAAAATTGTGTTCACCATTCTGAATTAAATGCAAAAATTGTGCGTATAAGGAAAAATACATTTTAAGGAGTATAAGACATTATTTGAGGAGAGAAAATCTGTACTTTGTAGAGAAATTAATTTCTAATAAAACAACTTAAAGATTTGAAAGAAATACAACTTTCAGTAATTAATTGATCAATAATTTGAAAGATTATATTAACACTGATCTTACTTTCTGGAAGGTTGTCAATGTTGTTGGTTCTGAAAAAAAAAAAAAGGCAACACAGAACAGTTTAAGAGCCGTGCATTCCTAAGCATTTAGACAAATACAGTACTACAATGGTGTGCATTATAGCAGTGTTTTAATTTTGTAAATGTAATGGCAGAAAAAGATATAATGAGGTTAGGGATTTAGGTTCTCTTCATTAAAATTCAGTATAGAAATATGTTTTTATTTATAGCTTCTAAAATTCAATCTTCAAATTTTGACTTTGCAAGGGAGACTTGAGATGGGGGTGCTAGCTGTACTTAATCAATCTGGGGTGGTTTATTTGTATCAGGCCACGTGTGAGAGTTATACATATCTTAGCTGGGTTTTTTTTTCCCCCCTTAAAGTGAAAAATCCAGTGTTGCAGTAAAGAAAGACAAGTTGGCAGATACTCTGCCTTTCTCCCTTCCCTTTTTAACATTTCCAATTAGCAGCTGTCATGTGATCCCTTGGGCAAGCTGGCCCCTCCTTCTAAGTGTCCAGCATTTTTTTTTCCAGTTTTAACCTTTGAACCTCACTAATAATAAATCTAAATCTGCTTGCCTAAGAAGGTATACCAGTAACTTTGCTTACAATTTTGTTTTGTTTTTCCATGTTGGATGCCTGCTGTTTTTTTAAGTGTTAAACTAAAACACTTAATAAACCTCAAATGTTTAGTGGAGATTTAGAAAAAAATTTCCCCTAAAATAATGGAGCCCATTTGAAGAGACAGATGCATGTGGAATTTGTGATTTTAGTACCTGCTGCATTGGTAGTGAATTAATTCTGAAACACACAAGGCTTGGTTTCAGATTGATTTGTTAGGAAAACTTTTATTTTTTAAGCATGTGTTCTTTTGTTAGATTTTGCATTTCAATTTTCTCACCATCTAAGTGAAACACGGGCACAGTATCATTGTTAATACTATTTTTCCTAATACTATGTTTGTGACATTTTATAATTTCAATGGCAGTAATATGTCGTGGAGTCAGTTCCGACTCACAGCGACCCTGCGCAGGGTTTCTGAGGCTGTGAATCTTTACTGGAGCAGAAAGCCTCATCTTTCTCCCGCAGAATGGCTGGTAGTTTCGAACTGCTGACCTTGGGGTTCTCTGCCTGACTCGTATTCTGTAGCAGTAGGGAAAATCCATACTCCCACATACATCTCAATTAATGGTTCTCCATTCTGCTCCTCTGGGTCTCCAAACACCACTAGCACATTTTGCAATCTGTGCTTATCAGTAAAGTGCAAACCATGTTCTTATCCTTACTTTTAAAGCAATAAATTAGTTCTAGAGTCGTAAAGACAGAGAGCTGTGCTTCAGCAGGAAAGAGCCATGTTACTTTGTGTGGTCTTTATAGAAAAATAAGACAGGAATCAAGGATCCTAAACTGTCATCCAATTTAGGGCATATGTGACTTGGCAGATTTTTTTAAATTTTGTTAATTATGGTTATTAAGGAAGAAATATTATTGAGTTGGAAGTTTAGGATGAGGTGGTGTTCATAAATCTACAAAGGTCATTTTTAAGTGTGCATTGGTTGATATAAAATGCCTCCCTTTTGATCTGTAAATTTTCCCATTGTTTGGTGAATTGTGACTATTACTGACCATTTGCTTCTCATTGTGAGAATGTTGTGGATACAGTGACTGGGGCTTTTTTGGTCTTCTGACCTACCAGAAAAAATATAATGTGTAATTCTACTGAGCCCTACTGGCAGAGGGGAAATGCAGAGCTATGTTGTGGCTGTCTTAGTTTTTCAGTTGTGACCATCTGACCCTACATGCCACAAATAGCGTGACAACAATAGGAGTAGCTAGAACATCCCAATATAGGCCGCAAATTGTTATCACCAAGCTAGTGCCCCGAGTGTCACTGTTATTTGTAGGCTTTTTGAAAGAAAGAGGAGGATGTGTACTTGTGATTGTATTTGTTTCAGTTTGGTGGCATAGAGCTTCTTTGCTGTCAGCACTGGGGTGTTGGAAGGATTAACCAGGCAGACCTACCACTTAGTATCGCTTGCCCCTGCCTCCCTTTTCCTAGTCGTGACATGTACTTTATAGATGCAGCACCACCTCTAAAGATGTCCTGGTTCCATTTCTGGGACTCTTGTTATCTATTAGTGAGCATCAGGCTCACCTACATCCTTGTTTTCTCTAACATAAAGCGGAAGAAACATAGCAGGAAAAATGTTGACAGTAAACAGGGAAGGTGCTTACAGATGACAGGCTGGGAGGGTCTGTCCCCACCCTTACTTGAGAAGCAGAGGACAACTTGGAGAGTAGAGTCCTCCGAGAGGCAAGTGAAGTAGGCAGAAGCTAAACTGCAGGGCTGGTGTGGAGTGATCAAGGATTGGCCAGAAGCAAAACAAAACCACCTACACAAATTGAATGATCCTTGAGTCTCTTATGCTCTCCTCTCTTAAAATGTAGTCAGCCACTTCCGCAGCCTGCGCAGTATGCTTTCACTCTTGAGAGGCCTCCCTCCTCGTCTGCTAGAAATATGCAGCAAAGAGCTAGGGATTTCAGGGAGAGCATTAGGCATGAGTGCACAGAGACAGACACACTACTGATTAAGAAAATGTTAAAGTAATTGTTTAATAAATTACAAGTAAATTATAGATGCTCATCATTGAATGCTTGACTATTAAAAACAAAAACAGTTGAATCAGTACAATTTGAAGACATGGAAAATGTACTGTTTCTCTAAAGCATGTTCCCTTTGGAAGAGTACGTTTCCTTTTGAAGAACGGGGTAGAGAACCGTCAAGTCATAAGAATCATAGTGCCTTATTGTGGATTCCAAAGTATTCTTTTTTTTTTTTTACCCTGGTATTTTGTCACACCAGGTAGTGAGAAGAGAGAAGCACGGGTGATTTATTAAGCCCCTGTAATGCCCTGTTCTAGGCACTTTATGGGCTTATATTCATCTAACTCCCAGAGTTAATTAGGGAAAGCATGTTGCCATCAAGTGGATTCTAGCTTCTGTCATCCCTCCGTTGTTGTTGTTGTTGTTGTTGTTGTTAAGTGTCTTCAAGTCCGTTCCTACTCATAGCAATCCTACGTAGGGTTTCCGAGGAGTGCTGGTGGATTTGAACTGCTGACCTTGTGGTTTGCCATCTAGTGCTGGTCCTACAGCGCCACACCAGGAGTCCATCAGGCCTCTAGAAGAGAGTAAAAGTGACACATAGGGTTTCGAAGGCTGTAACCTTTATGGAAGCCGACTCCCATGTCTTTCTCCCATGGAGCAGTTGGTGGGTTTGATTCACTGACCTTTTGGTTAACAGGTGAGTGCTTAATCACAGTGTCACCAGGGCTTCTAGTTAGGAAAAGGGTCATAAGAAGAAAAAAATAAAAAAGAACTTGAACTTCAAATACGTTTTTAAGTACCATTGGGTCAGTTCTGACTCATAATGACCCGTATAGGATTTCTAAGGAATGACTGGTGAGTTTGAACCACCGACCTTGTGGTTAGTAGTCCAGAGCTTATCCTGTAGCACCAGACCAGGACTTCAAATATAGACGAGGTTTATTCATTCAGCAAATAGTTAAAGGAACTCTGGTAACATCGTGATTACAAGTCAGGCTACTAACCTCAAGGTCAGCAGTTCAAAACTACTAGCTGTTCCGTGGGAGAAAGATGAGACTTTCTGCTCTCGTAAAGATTTACAGCTTTGGAAAAGCCTGTACAGGGTCACTATGAATCGGAACCGATTCCACGGCACACCACCCCCACCAGACCTTTCTCTGTGCTATTTATTACTTCCTGCCTCTTGAATTTACTTTTATCATTCCATCTGGAGTCTCAGCTCAGCTGTCAGGTTCTATGTAAAGCCTCCCAAACCTCTCTGTAGAGTGGGTTGCTTTTCTAACTCCTTTTACAAATTGCTTCTCTGTCACCTAACACACAACATTGTGATTATCTGCTTCCTTGTCTCTTTCTTTCCCTAGCCCCTGAACTCCTCCTCCTTGAGAGAGATACTGGGTCTTAAGTATCTTGGTATTGCCAGTCAGTGCCAGTAGTATGACAGAACAATGTGTATTTACCAAAATAAAGTTAAAAATAGGAAATAATCTTGAACTTCTCAAAGGATCTTAGGATGATGGAATTATAGCATTAATGGAAGGAAATCATATAGAATACTTTATAGATAAAGAAATTTAAGTTCGATATAATTGGTAGCTCTGGTAGCATAGTGGTTACGAATCGGGCTGCGAACCTAAAGGTCAGCGGTTCGAAACTACCAGCTGCTCCGCGGGAGAAAGATGAGGCTTTCTACTCCCGTAAGGATTTACACCCTCGGAAACCCTGTACAGGGTCGCTATGGGTCGGAACCGACTCGACGGCACACAACAACAACAACAACATAATTGGAAAACATAAGTATAAGTCCAGAGGAAAAAGGACTATCCCTATAGGAGACCTTTGAGAACAATAGAGTTTCCACAGTTGAGCTTCAAATCTAGCTACTAGCTTCGTGGCAGCCAAGCAGAAAAAGGGAGAGACAGGCAGCTAGCAATTCCTTATAATCATTAAAGAGAGACCTTGGCTTTGTCCAGCGCAGGTTACTAAAAAAATCCTCACTTGAATTTCTATAATCTGCATTTATTTTTTGGCCTCAACAACAACGTTTGACAGGTACAGCAGTGGCAAGTGATGGCCTCAACAAAGTAAATACAACAATGGATTTTACAAAATTCAATCTGTGAGGGTCCAAATGTTAATACTTACAATTATTGCCTTATAATAATTGATATGGATCTGTGTAACTGGATTATTATGGAGTCTCAATATAAACAATGGAAGGAAAAAATCGTCCCTAAAGAATTTGAAGATTGTCCACGCTTGCATACCTAATTAGCAACAGAGCTGGGTGGAATCCTGGATCTTCTGAGAAAATAACCATTCAGGATAAGAAGGATCTTCAAGTTATCCCTTGTACTCACCAGTCTCTACCCTTACAGGGGAGTCAGTGCTTACTGATACTTAAGTTCAGATTCAACTGAGCTCATTTCTTCCAAGAGCTTGGATTATTTGCCCTTAGTCCTACAGAGGATGGATGATGGAATATAAACCCTTTAGAGAAGGCATCCCATGAAGTGCATCGGAAAATAGGAGTAGGAACAATGTGCTTCAGATTGTGCAGCTAAACTTGCATGTGTGCCATATACTCAGATCAAAGATTGGTGTAGCCATTACTCAAATTCCCCAAGTATGCCAAATACCACACACAAAGCAAAAGACAGTCCTTTTGGAAATTGTAAGAAAATATTTAGGATATTCAACTGATGCATTATCCAAAAGGAAGATAGAGCATATATTTATTGAACACCTTTGACTTATCCTGTAGTATGAGGCATACCAACGATGTGTAAGACAGCTCCTTAACCTCAATAAGCTTGCACTTTTATTTTACTTGAAAGAACAAAGCTAATGTGCATAAACCCCACTAAGGAATAAGTGCCTTAAAGTGTGGAAATAGAGAGTGATCAGTAGAACTGTGCTAGGGCTGAGAAGCATCCGTGACAATTGAGTAACTTGAGTCAGGGCTTAGTCTTTGGGTAAGATGTGGGTGAGGGAGAGGAGACATTCTTTGGGGAGGGAACATCATGTTCAGAGGTCGGAATGTGTGTGTTGTGGAAAGTCGGACAATGAGGACCAGAGCCGTGAAATAAGATGTGTGAGTAGGAGGATTTGTACTTACTGCAGTGGGGTATGCTTCTTCAGCAGCCGTGTCAGTCAGCATAGACAGCTTCTGCAAAGACCGAATGAGGTGATGGAGGTCTCAAGTAGAGTGACAACCATTGGAATAGAGAGGAGTGGATTGGTCAGTACCATACACGGAGTACTGAGGCCTTTTGTAGTGAGCATACTTTGATCTTTCTAACAGTATTTACAAATCATCATTCTAAATGTTAGTTTTTGCTGCAAAGTCTTGTAGGTGGTAACTCTCAAAACTTGAATTAAATATATTTTGACCCTGGAATATAAACTAAAATTTGGCTTCAAGAGTTAAATTAGTAATATCAGCTTTCTTGCTTTGTCTCTCATGCTTTAACAATGGAGTGTACAGAGCATGTAGAAAGAACAGTGATGCTTTGAATCAGAGTGAATCAAAGTCACACCTGCACGGTAAATTATAAAGTAATGAGGTTGGTTTCCATAAGCCTCTAAGAAGCTTGGTGTCTTCACGCAGATTCATGAATGGTAGTATTCAGACATGCAGGGCCTTCAAGACTGTTAGTGCCAATCTCTTCATTTAGCAGATTAGGAAATGAAGATTGAAGCAGTTAATGTGTCGATAATAACACCATCAGGTTCCTGTTGTGCATTTTAAGAGAACCATATGGAAGAATGGATTTATGAGAAATAAGAAGATTCCAAAAGTTTCTCATTGAAGATAACAAAGAAGAGACTGGCATCATCACCTTGAAAATATTTATGAATTTTTCATAGTTACTGAGGTTTCATGCTACTTATGAACAATTTGCAAAAATTGAAAATACCACCCTGAATAGTTGAAAAACAATGGTGAAGACCCACTGATTCTTAAACTCAGTGTATTTTATGATTTGTGCATAAAATTACCTTCATTTCTCCAAAAGACTTGCATGTTTTCAAGCACAGATGTGTTTGGGTAAAGGACACATAGTCTTTTAACCTTTCTAACACCTGTTGCTTTCAAACAGTGGTAACTAACTGGGTAGTTTAAAATAAACCCTTAGTGATATTTCAAGTTTCCTTTAAGGCAACAGCCTTTTGCCATATGTTTAGCAGAAAGTGGATTAACATACTTGAGGAATGAGAATCATGGTGCTGAAAGGATTTAAGTAAATGTTGGGCCTTATTTAAGTGTAAAATAATATACCAATGGAGAAGATTTAGTTAATGAGTAAACGTGGACGACATATGTTTACTATTGTGTTGGACAGGTCTCTATTTCATTTGATCAAAACTAGTCTTTTCTTCCTGCCTTATTGCACAATTTAAAAATGATGTGGGCACTCTAATTTGCTGCTCAATAAATGTTAATGCTTTATCTACCAAACACAGCAAGTAGAAAGTATTTTAATGATATGGACTCTGAAAACACTGTAGTTAGATTACAAGCATCCAGTGCTGCCTTATGATTATTTTCTCGGATTATTGGCCAAGTTTGGCTCTCTTGCTTCTCTGACTGCCACATTACATTTGTGCCTTGAAGCCATCCATTTTGCAGATATTGAATTTCTTTTGAGTACTATTTTTACACAATAAGCATCACTAAACCTCTGAATCTTGATAGCATTACTACAGGAGGAGAAAGAAGCTTTGTGTTAGTAATTACCTAACACTGTCAGAGGCTGACTGCAGGCCTCTTTCTAGTGATAACAGAATAACCGCATAATGTAGCTTTATAGCACATGATTAATAGAAAATAATTACATGTCCTACAAAGGGATGCAATATTTCTTATAAATTGACTAGAATGGTTTCCTGTAGATTAAAGGACTCTTCATTATTTTATCAGTCCTCCTAAAGCACTGTCACTTGCTTGTGTTAGCATTTCAGTTGATGTTAAGAGCCGAATAGAGTGAAGGGTACCAGATGGCAGACCTTGTACCTGAGATCTCATGTACTTCAAAGATGACATGATGCTTCCTGACCTTTAAAAGATTTAGATGGCAAACTGGTATGGTTTTGTCACTGTATATTTTGGTTATTTGCAATATATGGTTTGAGGATTTTCTTTTTTTTTTTTTTTTTAATAAACCACCTGTGACTTTATAGAACAATACTAGAATCAGTATGTTGAACTGCAAGGCAACACTGTATCGATTGCATTATTTTCCACAGTAAGTAATACATCATTCATAATCACATTTGTTCTGGGGGATGGATGGGCAAAGAAGAAAGGCAAATTTTCGTCTTCAGAAGGAAACTGTGTATGATGTGGGATCTTCAGGCGGAAGTTTAGGATTCCGTACTCCAAGAAGCATTTTCATTCCCATTTATAGGCTGCAAATGGTTTAATTGGGATTCATGTTGCTCAGGAGGCTCGTACAGCGGACGGTAATGATGAAAGTAAAAGCTCCTGTGTTTGTTTGCAGTCTTGTTGGTGCACTTTAATGGCTACAGTGTAAATCCATAAATTTGCCTACTAGATTTTTACCTCACTGTCTTTTATCTTATCTCTTCATTCCACACAGGAGTATTATATGGAATTATTTATGGATATGAAGTAATGAACACTCTGGCTTTTAGGTTTACCCTTTTTTGTTTTAAATCTGTGATATTTAGAGTACTTTTATGAGGTGTATATTTCACATGTTTTTCAATTATTTTAAATTAATTAATTAAAGCACTTATAATGATTTTAGACTAAATTTTTAAAAATATAATGTTACTTTTAAGGGATTTATATACAGCTGAATAGCTCCACCCTGCGGCTTACTACTGTGGGCTCTGTCTAATGACTATTACCAGTCTGCCATAGTACAGAATTCTCTCAACTATGAAGTAGATCATTGGTCCTTTGTTAAAGGAAAATCTGTTTTCTTAAATTTAGATATGAGTGAAGTTTTGGAGAGCAACATTATGCCTTTAGCTGACAATGCAAATTATAACAGAAGTAGAATGTTATAGAGTAATATGGACTTCCTCGTTTATGATTTGAATCAAATCTTTGAAACCCAGATTGAGGACAGATTTCCAGAAGAAGGTTTTGGTCATATTATATCCTCTCAGAATGTTGTCTGCATCTACCATTTGGGGGTCTAGTTCTTTTACTCTTTCCAAATAATTAAAGACATTTTAGATTGGCATTGGGGTAAGGGCCTTCACATTTAGATAGAATAAATAGCTTTCCATTCTGAAGTCTTACAGTGTAGGTCTCTAGTTTCTGGGAGGTTAAGTACATTTACTATTAAGCATTGGGCTGTCATTATATTCACTGTCTTAAAAATGGAAAGGACCAGTTTTATTAGGTCCCTATAAGGATATAATAATTGTCAATCATAGCTTTCACTAAGTTGGTATTTTCTTCTGATAGCTATGTTGCACATAGATAATAGTCATCTTCATTGAGTTCTGAACATCAGAGTATTGTTGCTTACATGGTGTTATCCACTAAATTCACACTATAGGTGAACTTTTAAACTTATAATATTAAGCATTGTTGTTGTTAAGTGCCGTTGAGTTGATTCTAACCCATAACGACCCTATATAGGGTTTCCAAGGAGCAGCTGGTGAGCTTGAACCACCGACCTTGCAGTTCAAACGACTTTGCAGTCTGACTCATTAGCCCACAGCGCCACCCCAGGACTCCAAATCTTGAGCATACTACCTGACAAATCCAAGCTCACAGTGTCCCCTCATTAGAATAAGAATATTTGTCCTTTCTTTCCCTATCTCGTCACCTGGCGCTTCCAGAGAGACTAATTCTCATGGTGCCTACTGTTAGGATTTTATTCTATAATTTCTCCATTGATAGGCCGTGTATCAATACATATGTTAAAATTGCTATACTGTATTGAAGAATTATGTAATTTGTCTCTCTGATGGTCAAGAGCATGCTAATCAATACAAATGTTATGCCTCTGCTAGCATTAGCACCCTGTCCCACATATAACTCAATATGCTTATGCACATTTATCTATGACTCGGCTGTTGGAAAATCACAACCTTTGGAATTACTTTGGGGATAAATTTAAAAAATGTATCTTATGTGAAAAATTAAATTTGGGTCCTACAATGCTTTCACAGGAGTATTGCTTTTGGAAGATGATATTCTTGAAACTTGTAATTCATTTTACTTTGTTTGTATCTCACTAAACATAAATAAATTTGAGCTACAAATACATTAGTCAATCTGGCAGACACATGAGGCCGGTTATAAAGTGTTCACGTGCCTAAAGCAGTAGTGTGTCTGTCAGTGGAGGAAAAGTGAGGGGAAAGGAAACCCAGGTTTATCTCATGGCAAAGTCAGTGCAAAAGTGACTCATCTATCACTTTGTTAAAAAACAGCTGGATTAATATTTTGCCTTTCTAACTTGAGATACTGTTATTTCTTTTGATCTTCTATTGTAAGGATAAATCTATCACCACCTTTAAATTCCTTCTCCCCACACCTTTCTAAATTAAAGGACCAGCAAATGTCTTAGAAAAGAAGCTTTCTGAAAGGAGTCTTTTTGTGAATTATTTTGTAAAGCAATTTTTGTGGGTTATTAGTATTTCCTTACTCTCTAATTTATCTGCTTAAAAAAATGCACGATATTTGAGTTCTGAATGAAAGAGGAAACGTATACACTTCAAATAATTTTAGGCAATGAGTTTAATTAAGAATTAGATAATTTATTGTGAGTAAAAAAATGTTATCCTTGTTGGATTGTAAGCTTCTTGAAGGTAACTACAGTGTCCTAAGGATTCTCACTTTAACCTTGTGGCTTCTCGCTGATGCTTGTGCATACAAGGTGTCTCCTAAGCTGTGTGGGAAGAGGCGGGAAAGGGGCCTAGGCAGCCTATTACTTAAATGGTTTTATTTTCTAGGTTCTATCATAAGTGACTGTTTCTGTATGGTACACCAGGTAATAAACAGGCTTTGTCTTACTCCTTAATTTCAATCTTTGCCTAACAGCATTTTTAAAGTGTTCAGAAATAGCAACAACAACAACAACAACAAAAGATTAAAATGTTTCCATTTTCTATTCAAGCTCTTGTAACTTTATAAAAGGAATAACAATTCTAAAAGAAGTTGCATACAAACCACATTGTACTTACACCAGTCTAAAGGTTAATATTGTATATTGTTTTCAATTAGGAATACAATAGATATGGCTGGTGGGTAGGAGAAATGAAGGGAGCCATTGGCTTGGTGCCTAAAGCCTACATAATGGAGATGTATGAGATTTGAGACTTCTGGGTAAGTACATTTTAATCCAATATTCTGTAATAGCTCATATGTTCTCTTGTTCTTTGCCTTCTGAGTCTTTCTTTACCTTACAGTTTTCTGTTAACATAGAGATTGTGCCTCCGCTGCCATTTTATTGTTGTTGTTTGCTTTATCTGGTTTGATTTTAAAAAATAATTTTAGGCAATTTACTTTGGAAATGAATAGGTTATTTAGAGCAAGTTCCAGTGGTGGTAGCCAGCTGTTTTCCCCAATACTATTTTTATCGTCTTTTTGAGGAGCTGAATTGACAAAATGTTGAGTAAACATTCATCTATCCTTGGTTAAAAATGTAATTTTTTTTCTAGGCAGGAAAAACCAACATTTAGACTGAAGAAAAAAATTAAAATGCAGCTTCCCGTTTCTACCTGCAGAGAAGGAAGATTCCTGGGCTAGTCGGCAAATACTTTGGATTTAGAAGCATCCTGAAAACAGGAGTGACAGCTCATAACCTTTCTTTGTTTTGTTTTAACATTATTTGTCTTCAACTGTTATTTTATGTTATCATTTATTAGAATATTCCGCTGATGTGAAATTTAATGAAGGATATTAATGTAAATTAGATGCAAGCGGTAAAGTTAGACCTGTTGCTTTTTTGCAAAGAAAGAATGGTAGTTTTTATTTACCCATCTGATTTGTGTGAAGAATTCAGCACAGTTTTAGATATACTTCATAGTTATTACTGCTTTTAGGATGGATCCTAATTTTTCTTCCATTATTGGAAATGAACTCTTTTTTAGAATGTAATATATAATTTCATCGAAATATTAATTGAATATATCAGGCAAGGTTTTGATAGATATTATCTAAAGAATGTGGCTTTGTTCAAGCTTTATAAATGATTAATCTTTAGTGTTTATTTTTCATACAGTAGGAATATGTGCATCCTGAAAGAATTTTTACTGATGGCAAATTTACTTCATGCTAACTATAGTCACAAGAAAGAAAAAAATAATATTAGACCTATGTATGGTAATGTGATGTTATCTTCAACATATGAACCAACTAGAGCCATGGTCTATATGGCACTCTATTAATAATGTCCGAAGTATATGACGGGCTTGCTGCCAGTTTGGTCCAGTTTTGTTTTAAGTTTGAATAAGAATCGCCCTTCTGCCACTAATATGATGGTGTGAAGAATCTCCATGTATTCCCACATAAAGAGGCCTAACCACACACTTTCATATGGAGCTTTATCTTTGCTGGGCTATGAAAGGCCCTCCAAGGAGGCAGAACTTGCACTTTGATGGGTCCTCAGCTCTCACAGAAGCTGAGGGGGAAAAGGCTTGGAGACAGTGCGTGATGGTAGTGGTAGCAATGGGACATGTGCCAACACTGAGTGGCACACTGGCACCTGAGCCACCTGCCACATGGGATGCTTGAGCAAGAATTGTGGCGGTACGTTATTAGCTTTTCAGGTATGTTTGCAAACCAAAGGAGTTTTAAATGCTTACGAGGTACTGTTAATGGCCTTAATAGATATCAAAATGCATTGCCGATTGAATAAGTATTTGGATTGGATATAATCACCTAATATTGAGTCATTAATAACTACTACCTTTGTTGAAGGAGCTCTGGTAGCATAGTGGTTACGAGTTGGGCTGCTAACCGCAAGGTCAGCACTTCAAAACTACCGTAGTTCCACAGGAGAAAGATGAGGCTTTCTGCTCCCATAAAGATTTACAGCCTTGGAAACCCTATATGGGGTTGCTGTGAGTCAGAATCGACTTCACCACACATAACCAACCAACCATGTTTGTTGAGGACTCCTGGTGTGGCACTGGAGGGTCAGCACTGGACTGCTAACCACAAGGTCAGCAGCCATTCCTTGGAAACCCCCATACAGGGTTGTTGGGAGTCGGAACTGAGTCTGTGGCACTTAACAACAACAACAACATCTTTGTTATGGACTCCTGGTGTGGTGCTGTAGGATTAGTACTGGACTGCTAAACACAAGATTGGTGGTTGAAGCCCACCAGCGGATCCTGGGAAAACCCTGTAGGAATGCCATTGAGGTAGATTGAAACAATGTACCAAAATTTTGCTAAACCAGAAATGAACTTTGGAGACTGGTGTTCAGGGTAATTGAAAAGCAAAAGCCATTGTTCCATGACAACTGTAGTGCTTTCTACTATACAGGTTTGTGCTTTTGGTTCAAGTGGAGTTTTCATTACTAGGCCGGTAGATGGCAGCAGCTTTGCATTGCATTCCTACCCATTTGGAAACCCCTCCCCCACACAGGCACTAACTCACACAGAACATAAAACGGTTAGAAGATCCCTGCCTCTTTTTACAATTAATCCAGGAGAGGGAGTCCTTTGCCAACTGATGACCAACAATTCAGATCCAGATAGTCCTTCTGTGGAGAGTGACAGTATAGAACTGAAGTGTTACATCTGTCCAGCGCTCCCTGCCTTTGTTCTTTTTAAGTTGAATATCAAGGGGAGAGGCACGTCTAAGAAAGGAGGCAAAAGATTGAAAATCGGAGTGATAGGAAAAATAATCAGGACTTTGAGTTTACGACTACTTTTATAGTCATTGGATGAAATCATTTATATACTCCCAGGGAGAAAGTTTCCTTTACACCCTTGACAATATATCACACACTCGTCAAGATCATAATAATAGCATTAATGTGAATTTAAACAACACGGCTTGTTAGAAAATATGCTAATTGCTATGTTCTCATTATGTTTGCCTAGCTTTTATTTGTTTTTCTATGAACAGTTAGAGAGCTCATTTTTTTCAAAGGTGATTGTAAGTCATATTTTATATAGCATTTTGCTTGATTATTTGCTCTGTACTGAATTTGTACTCTATTGCCATTAGATCTTACAATAATGTTCCACTCTGCAAATTTTTAAGGTTCAAATAAAGTTTAATTGTTTGCAAACTGTTATGATGCTAATAATTCAACAGCCTGCTGTGTTACTAATGAAATTACTTTGTTATGATTAATTTGGAAAATAGTGTGTTGATTGTAGTAATTAAGCACAACAAGGTGAAGTAAATGATTCTAATGCCATCTGGTCTCCAAACTGAATGAAGAAATGAAATAGGGCTGTCATCTGAATTTATTCAAAGAAGTCAGGATGATACAAATTACTTTCATTGCTTTGGGATCTACATTTAACCACAGCTCACACTGCATTCTGTTTTAGCATCTTTTCTGCATAGAACATTTTCTTTCATGAAAAACAAATGGTGTTTGGCCCTGCAATTGTTGTGAACGTGGTATCTGATCTCGGATGGATTGTTTTTACCGTGTGCTATTTTAATTACAGATCATTGTTTAAAGTATCGTAGGAGTATAGAAATCACTTTTCAGCTCTCTGGGGGTATCATCATCCATACTTAGGGTTTTGTGTTTTGTTGCTGTCAGTGCACAAACACTGGACTGTACCCTGGTCACAAAGAGTACACTTGTACTTCAATCAATTGTTTCTAAAATGTTTGTAGTCAAAGCTCTCATATATCTTATCACATCTACTTTTCCTAGTTGTGTGGTTTTTGTTTGTTTTTTCCCAGTCTAATCTATTTCTGATCATGTTACAGAACCTGGAACCATCCAGGATTGTGTTGGAAAATCGAACTGGATTATTATCTTGTAGATCTAGACTGCAGTTCACCACTATAGGAACATAACCCCGAAAATACCTGTAGTTTTAAAATTTGAACTTTTCAATGAGACTGACTGAATGAAGTACTGTAAAAATTTTCAATCAAGTGAAGTACTTCTAAATTTCAGATAAATCAATTGTTTGTACTTCAGTTGTTGAATAGAATTATAGACACCAACCTAGTAGAAATCACTTTTACTTCTCATAGTTCAATAGCTCCAAGAATGTTGAAAAGTTTGGTAGAAATGGTAAAAAAAACCAAAGGCAATAAGGATTAAAAATATGGTCAAATCATAGAAAACACAACATCACTAGAAGTTGAAGGAACGGGATTAATATAAACATAAAAATATCTGTTACAATGGCCTGGTATGTCAGTAAAATCCTAAGAATTCCAAATTACAGAGAGACAAATAGTATGTTATGAATGTATCTTATTAAAGCATTATTGAAGTTTAATACACATTCATATACTTAAATAGTTGATCATCTTGCTTGGGAGCAACAGATTATAGCTTTAGCCAACATTATCACCCACTGATTTATAGGTGAGTGCGTCCAGCATTTTTGTAGAACCTCTGATAGTGTAACATTTTGCATTGATGACATAAATACTGACAAAGTTAGATGATCTCAAGTAACATGGAAGGATACTTCATTATTACTATATTTGAAGACTCTTTGCCTTTTGTTTTTACCAATAGAATCTGCTCTGTCATTGTTGTTGTTGTTAGGTGCCATCGAGTCGGTACCGACCCATAGTGACCTTATGCACAGCAGATTGAAACACTGCCCAATCCTGGGCCAACCTCACTACTGTTGCCACACTTGAGTCCATCGATGCTGCCACTTGTCCAATCTATCTCACTGGGGGTCTTCCTCTTTTTCTCTGACCCTCCATGATATCCTTCTCCAGCGACTGGTCCCTCCTGACAATATGTCCAAAGTATGAGAGACGAAGTTTGAGAACAAATACATGATTTATTGTCAGCATAGCTCAAAGTGTGCAGTGCTGGTTAATTAACTGATTCTGCACTCCACAATTACCTTAAGACATTCAGTTTAAGACGAAAAGAGCTTGATTTCTATACCTGTAGAGAAAATGCTGTTGGCTAGTTGGTACATCAACTTTCTGCCTGATAATATTCTCTTAGTCAAAAATATCAGTCCCTTTTACTGAGTTACCCTAAGGCCATCAAGCAAGTGGACTTCATTGTATTGTTATTAATGGAATCAAGTGAGATTGTGACTATAACTATAAAGTTGAGGTGTGACAGATAATCTTTGTTTTCTTGTAGTCAAGTGTTGTGACTCTTTCAAAAAGGAACAGGAGGTTCAGAGCATCTTGGGGCCCTGTGATGTGCTCTAGTTTCATTTTCTAGCATGTTCCAAACCACTGCAGCCCTGTAGCTCATCTGGGCAATGTTATAGAAACCTCTCCTCCTGCCTTCTGATCGTGGACGCGTTCTGTCACCTTGAATGAGTCATAAAGGAATTTCTCAGAATGGGAAGTTTCTGAGTTGTTGCCAAGTCCAACCATAATTTCAGTTTTGTTTTTTTCTTCTAAAACTTTACTCCCAATTTCTTAAAAGTTGTACGTTTACGTTAACTTGAGTGCTTTAAATCTCCAAGAAGAAAGGAAACAAACGCAGAAAGTAGTTTAAATCATACTTAAACCTGTAATATTAAGAACAGGCTTAGAAGAAGTTGAACAAATCAAAACACTTCTAAATATGCACAAAAGTGTTAAAGTAGAAATTTTCCCCAAAGCCCATCTTTTTAAGTACTTTCCTTAACTTTGGACCGTTGGAACATGTTTCCTTAGGTTGCTCTCCTCTTTGTCCCCACCGTTTTCAAGTTTATTACCTGTCACTCAATTAGATAAGATAGTGGGCCCGTCATCTGTTTTCTCTTCATTGGCCTCAAGTTTGTAATATAGAAATATCACTCCTGTTAGAGTAAAAACAGGTGCCATTTTGTAGCTTGAGTGGCAATTTACCTTTTGTTTGAGGAGAGTGTCACACAGGTACTTGCAAGGAGAAAACTAATGACACCAACGTTGAGCCAATTGAAACGGAGGAGAAAAGTCCATCAGATAAGCAGACAGTCCCACCTACTGCTCCCTCCTCCCAGAGCCCATGGGAGTTCATTGAAAACCTCCTGTTGCTTGATTATTTTTAAACCATCATGTCAAATGTGATGACAACAATTTAACGAAAACTACTATTAATAATAGGCGGGTGCCTCAAAAAGTCCGTGGAGATGTGGAATTAATGGAATTCTTCCACAAACTTTTGAAGTCCCCTCATAATAATATTTCCTGACTGTTGATTATTTGTCATGGTGTGAACTTTTCATTTAATCTTTATAACCCCCCTATGCATGTGAAAACTGGACAGTGAATAAGGAAGACTGTAAAGAATTGATGCTTTTGAGTTATGGTGTTGGAGTTGACTATTGAGAGTGCCATGGGCTTCCAAAAGAACCAATAGATCTGTTTTGGACAAAGTGCAGCCAGAGTGCTCCTTGGAGGCCAGGATGGCCAAACTTCGTCTCTCATACTTCGGACATACTGTCAGGAGGGACCAGTCGCTGAAGAAGGATATCATGTTTGGTAAGGTGGAGGGTCAGAGAAAAAGAAGAAGACCCCCCCCAATGAGACAGATTGGCCAAGGGGTGACATCGATGGACTCAAGCATGGCAACAGTAGTGAGGTTGCCCCAGGATTGGGCAGTGTTTTGTTCTGCTATGCATAAGGTCACTATGAGTCCATGGCACCTAACAACAACAACATGAGAGAAGTTCTGTTATTAATTCCTATCTTACTGATTAGGAAATAGGTAAGGAATTTGACCAGAGCTCCAGGGCTAGATTTGGCACTGTGGGTTAATGCTCTGGGCTGCAAAGTCAGTTTGAACCACAAACTTGGTGGTTCAAGCTCACCAGCCACTCCTAGAAAACTCTATACACAGTCTCTATGGGTCGGAACTGACTGGACAGCACTTAACAATAACAAACAACCAGGGCTAGATAGTCGTACACCCAGGCCTCACACATAGGCCCCATCCCTCACCTGAATTCACCATTCGCAGCTCAGTGCTGTGATGGATTCAAACCAAATGCTTTATTCTTTGCTTGTAATATTCTTCTTAGGTGCCATGGAATCAGTTCTGACTCATACCATCCCTCAGTTCAACAGAATGAAACAGTGCCCAGTCCTGTACCTTTCTCACGATTGTTATATTTAAGCCCATGGTTGCAGCGACTGTGCCAGTCCATCTTGTTGAGGGTCTTCCTCTCTATTGCTGACCTTCTCTTTATCAAGCAGGATGTTCCAGGGACTGGTACTTCCTGATAACGTGCCCAAAGTATATGAGAAAAAGTTTCGTCATTCTCAGTTCTAAGAACTGTCTGACTGTACTTCTTCCAAGACAAATTTGTTTTTCTGGAAGTCCATGGTATATTCAATATTCTTCACCAACACCATAATTCAAATTATACGACTTCCTTATTTAGTGTCCGGCTTTCACATGCGTACAAGGCAGTTGAAAATGTCATGGCCTGACACCTTAGTCCTCAGAGTGATATCTTTGTTCTTGAACACTGTAAAGCAGTCTTTTGCAGCGAATTTGCCCAATGCCATTTGATTTTTTGACTGCTGCTTCCATAGACGTTGATTATGGTTCCAAGTAAAACAAAATCCTTGACAGCTTCAATCTTTCTTGCATTTATCGTGATGTTGTTCATTGCTCTATTATACTAGACACTCAGTAAATGCTAGCTGACTGATAGATGATGACATCATCCATATAAAATCATCTAGAGAATATGGAGACCCAGGAATGGGCATCCAGACAGCTTACCAGTGGAATTTGGCTCACTTAGCAATTAAAGTGGACTGTAGTGACGAGGTCAAACCAGAACCAGCTAATCCATAGTGGAGAATAAACTGGCCCAGGAACATTTCTGTGTGTGAATTGCTAGTCGGACTGAAAATAGCAAGTAGATCAAGATAGCCTAAGAGTTGAGAGAGGACACCATGCCACAGAACCCTGGTTTGGTGCTGTAGGATAAGCACTGGACTGCTGCCTGCAAGGTTGGTGGTTCAAACCCACCATCCCCTCTCAGAAGCCCTGTACAGGATCACTATAAGTCAGAACCAATTCCGTGGCAAACAACAACAACAGCGACAATAGCCATATCACAGGCCTAAGCAACTCCTGTTCCATGTCTTTCCTGCTGACCTTTTCTCAATCTTCCCAACTCCTCAAGAAGCAAACCCAAGGAAACTGACCAGCCAGGGAAGCCCTAGAGAGGACACCAGGCTGGCTGCTTCTGTCTCAAACAGTTTTCAAATTACTTTTTTTTGAGTTGAGGAGTGGATTTTAAACTGTGTTTTGCATTTTTTGAAACAACAACAACAAACTCCCCCCCCCCCACAACAAACTAGAGGACCTCTAAATCTAGTTTGTTGTTGTTAAGTACCGTGGAGTTGGTTCTGACTCATAGGGACCCTGCACAGGGTTTCCGAAGCTGCAAATCTTTACAGGAGCAGAATGCCTCATCTTTCTCCTGCGGAACAGCTGGAAGTTTTGAACTGCTTACCTTGAGGTTAGCAGCCCAATTTGTAACCACAACGCTACCAAAGCTCCTTTAAACTAGTTTAGAGGACTATATATAGTTCAGTCTTTTACAATCAGTGAACACACTTCATTATTAAACTTGTAGTAAAATTAAGTAGCTGAGTGACAGTAGTATCTGACATAAGATTTTTCCTTGTTGAGATAGGAATTTATTTAAGGGAGATGACTTTTATTGGAATAACTGGTATCCAAGTCTTAGTCATTGGGCACCCACATAGTGCCGTATATAGGGCTCCATATAGGTTTTCTGTTGTGGGTTTTGGTTTTGTTTTAAACAAATCCTTCATATATAATTGATCGGGGAGAGAAGAGAAGCCAGGAAACATCTGGAGATCAGCTAAGCAATTACTATTGTCGTTAATTGCTGTCAAGTTGGTTCCGACTTACAGGGACCCAGTATAGGGTTTCCAAGGAGTGTCTGGGGCTCTAGAATTTAGAAAGGAGAAATAAAATTGACTTCTGTCACCATCTAAAATGCACCGTGAAGTTTTGGTGGTCCTAAGGCCCAGGAAGAGATGGTACAGAAGTTTGATTTCCAAGGAGTGTTTCATTCTGTACCATACTCCAAATGTCTTCATGCCTGGTACTCAAGCATCGTCCTGTTTAGAGACAGTGAAGAGCCTTGCATTGCCCTGTCTCCAGCTGTCCACTGAGCAGAACTTGTTGGTATGAGATAACCTGACCCATCCGGATGGATCCATGACTCATTCCTAGTTCCTCGTTCAAGCACGTGTGTGTGCTCTGTTGGGTTTAGCTCCTTCACTCTACTTTCCTCCTCCTCCTCTTCAGGCTTTCCCAGGGAGCTAAGTTGTTTGAGGCGTGAGATATTACCATTCTTACTGCTCTAGAGTTATTGATAGCAGTTGTGCTCTGTTTTCTGTGAACCCAGCAAAAGCAAGGTATAGAACTGTGTGTTTGTCCTGTTACATGCATCCTGAATTGAAACATTGAAACGTAGCTATCTTGTGAGTGGATGTTGTTATCTATCTGTTGCTTTGCTTCAGTTGGTCAGCATATTTGCTTTATTCCTTATCATTTCAGAACTTGCCATTTCTCTTCCTATCTAATTAAATGATTCCATTTTGAATAATTACATTTAAGTACCAACAGCGAGGGGCATTTCAAACATAGAATTCGGCACAGTCTTTCTCAAGTCTCCTAGTCTAAATAAAGTAGTCAGGAGCTAAACACTGGGAAGGGTAAGAACAGACCCAGGGAGCCTTACCTTGGTGCAATTCTTAGCAGGTGAAATCTCTAGCAGTATCTTCAGATGTAAAAGAAAACGTTCTGATTTTGTTGCATCTGAACCTAGAGGACTATCTGGGAAACAAGCTAGGAATCTTTTCTCATACATACGTATGTTTAAATGTACAGAGAAGGAAGGCGTGCAAGGGTCTTAGTATTCGTTTAGATGAAAAGATGGATTTTTGTGAACTTTTCTGTAGCTATTGAATTAAGTGTGAAGAGAACCAAAGAGCTGTGCCTGTAAGTAATGTGAGGATCTTTTCCCGACTTGCTGCAAGTGATAGTAAACATAACTCTGGAAACAAAGTGACCCTTACTCATTTAAGGAATAAGACTTCTTCTCCTTCATTGGGAACAGAGTCGTACCAGGAGTATTCTGCTAAAAGTGGGCAGTCGGAAGAGCACTAGAATTGGAGTCAACTGCAATTCTCTTTTCAGTTCTCTTGTTCCAATGCGCGTCGTGCCCAGGAACAAGTTTCCTTTCCTGCCAAAGACCAGTGTCTCCTGCCTTTCCTACATGACAGGGTTGTACTTAGGCGCCAGTGAAATTATATCTGAAGGTGACTTGAAACATCGATGACAGTGTTAAGCACGGCTTGCCTGCATTTACAGATAGGAGAGCCTGAAATGCAACAATGGTCAAAGTACAAATTTCTCCTGCATATCAAAAGCAAGAAAGGGGGAAAATCATTAACACAGCATTTGCTGCTAGGAATAATGTAATGAGCTGTTAGTTTTGTTATAAATAGAATTGGTGCAAATTATCCTAGAGGAGTTTGGGACTAAATTCTCCTATAATTTTATGTGCATTTTTGAATCAAGCCATCGGCTTCCAAGCGATGGTCAAATATATGTTAATGGAAATGCCAGTAATATTGATGATACTTCTGTCTGTGAAATTTCAAAATAAACTTAAAATATGTATGTATTTAACATTGTCAATCTGCTAAGAATAGTTTTAAGGTATATATTGTGTGTGGTTGGACTTTGAAAAGAACATTTTCAAACTAGTACCTTAAGGGAAGTTTTTGTACAGGCTCCCTTTGCCCAGATATTTTGCGTGTGAACACATACCTTGTAGGGCATCATTTTCTTCAGGTGCACATGTTGGAGCCAGACAATTGTATTGGATCAAATCAGCCTTGTAATATAGCGCGAATCCTGGTTTGTAGTTTGTGAAAATTGGGAGTCTACATAAGGGCAAACCAGAACCTCATTACATGTAACCTTACTGCTTTAATGTGATAACTTTAGGCAAAGCTAATAAAAAATGCAAAGGACTCTTAAATAATTTAAATTATCTAAAAAATTGAGTGTATTCCTTCAAATAATAATGGCTTTCATGATCTGATTTTTTAAAAATTCATTTCTCATGTCTTGAATTACTTGTGAGTGCAGATATCAAAGTAAGTTTGAGTTTATTTAAGATTATTAAATATATTTTTGTGATCAAGCAGAAGCACTGGAGATTCCACATTTTTAGCTTAATTGTAATCTCTGGTGTTATGTGGTATATAATACTGGCATCATGTTGGATAATGTCATGATAGTATAAATTTTTAGGACTGTTCTTTAAAGAGTGTCTATGATGTAACTCCAGTTACTTTGAACCATTAATCAATTCCATGAACTTAAAAAAAAATTAGTCTTATTGTATACCCTTGATTATTTGCTTTTTTTCTAAAATAAAAGCTTCTCTTATCATCTTAAACTTTACTGGGAAACTATTACTTTCATAATGAATTTTTTTATTACTATATTCTTTTGGGTAAAGGGAAATAGTTGGGAATACAATGGATTGTGGCAACTGTGATTAAAGTAAAGAGGGTCCATTTCTCAAACTTTCCCTCATCTTCCTAAAGGATTGCTGTAGAGAATGTTGAGTTCTAAGCACACCATCTTTGCATTCCCTTAAACTGTGGCTTATAACAATAAATTCTCTTTATTGATTACTACTTAATTTTAATGGCAGTATACTAAGGCTGGAAACACATTATAGCTTAGCATACATTGCCTTAATTTTTAAACAGTTTTTTTAAATGGAAAAAATTGATAGAATTGCCCTAAATATACTTATGTTGCTGAATCTATTACATGTCATAAAAATATTCTCACTTTAGATCCTTCCTAAAGATTATTTTGTTCACAGTGCTTTTTTTTTTTTTTCCTGGCAAAGATATCGCCATTTCTGCATAAAGGAAAATCTGCCATTTTCATTTGCGCTCAGTTTGGAAACACGAATACTGTATCAGAGCAGCATCTGAAAGATTAGTATAGAAGCACAAAAATAATCATAGAATTTGTAGAGATTTAAACTAAATCAAGTGTATAATTTTAATCTACTAATGTGGTTTGAGATTTCTTAAAAGAAAGAGTACTCTCTGAACGAGAGTTTACCTCTTTCAAAACAGAAATACTATGGGTTTTTTTTTTTTTTTTAAAGAAAAAGGTGAGGCAAAGCCACCTTCATAGTCTCCTATAATTTATCCTGAGTAAAAACCCGGTTGCCATTAACACATTGGGTATTAAAAGCGAGTTACAGTCATTTAAAGATGGTCTCTCTAATGCTGTGTATTAAGATAGTCCATGCAAGATTTATTTTCATGCTATTTCAGGCACTGAGGGAAGTTGTTTTCCTTATGAATGGAATTCTGTATTTTTATTTCATTATTTGTTGTTGTTGTTTTTAATATAAAACAGACCAGCAAAGAATGGGAGCTGGTTGTTTCTTTGAATCCTACTCCAGTATGTCTTCTTAATGAACCTGCCTCAGTGCCCAGAAAACAGCTTCCTGCAAATAAACATGCTAGAAGTGATTTAGCCAGAGTGTCCAGACTGTGTAAACATCTAATTATTACAATAAAATTGTCAATAAATTTACATTACTGCTCCCTTTTCAAACGTTAACCAACTTTTTCTTCACTTGATAAAAGGGCATAAATTGTATTTTTATGTGTTGGTGCTTTTGTTTTCATTACACTTCTTGCTGCACTCTACACAAAAGACCTCAAGCCTTAATGCCCTGAGTTATTCCTGGATGAAGAAAACTCCTACAGTTGTTTATTAACGTAATGTGCTGTGTTTCCTTTCACAGCGAGATGGACTTGGAGCCTTCACAAGCTGAGCTTTAGTCATGGCTTTTTTTTTTTTTTTAAACCCATAAAGTCAGTATTGTTGTCACTGCATCTTTAAGAGAGACACAAAGAATTAAGCCTCCTTATAATCCACCATTAGAATGGGAATTTAAGTTACATTAGAAGCAAAAGATAAAATGGCAAAAAGCAATAATTTCCTTTAACAAAGATTACATCCAGTTTTCAGAATTATGATATCATGTTGAACATAATTGTGGAATAACTGCCCCCTCCCATTTCTTATATAACTGGTACATTAACATTAGAAAAGCAGAGTGATATTGAATTCTAATGAGGGCTGGCCTATATGCTCTGCTAGGAGAAGAATGAGGATAATTCATTTGTATTCTACAAAGCATTCGGAAATCCACGCGCATCCCTGTGGTTTCAGCGTGGTGCTGATCATCTGTTACTACTTGGGGGGTGGGGGTGGGGACTCATGGCTGTGAAGCGCCTCAGAGCTGGGGAAGATAGTTAACCACTTTCCTGCTAGCTGCGGTTTCCTAATGACTTTAATATGGTTTGTCTCTATCTGCATTCGCTTTACCTGTTCTCTTTGAGGATCTTAAAAATCGTGATGCTTGTGAGGTTGACAAAGAAAACGGGATGAAATTCAAGAAGGGAGATGCAATCTCACCATCTTCAGTAAACACGTTGGTTTTAAGTAAACAATGAGATGACAGTGAAACATTTGTTCATTAAAAAAAAAAAATCTGAAAAATGCTCCATTTGATCTGATATTGGCTGTTCAGGAAAAACAGCCTTCATTTGTGAGTCTTGCTGACAACCTGAGAAAACAGCCCATTTTGGAAAGTTATATTTAGCAAAAACCAAGGAATGAAAGATTTTAGCAAATTGCCACGTAAAATGATCCACACAAAAAGGCGTTGGGGAAGTGAGCGAGGGCCTGTGCCAAACAGATGGCACACCCTGCTGGGTTTTTGATTGAAAAAGAAAGGTAGCATTTGCAGCCACGTCAAAGAGACAGTGATCAGCTAAACAAATTGGTCTCCGAAGTACCCCATCGCTGGAGCAAACCCCGCTGCAGGGTACAAGCGAGGCTGTATTTCAAAATAATGCTATGTTTGCGTCTTTCTGAACTGAGGGGATCTGTCCCCTTTTCATGTGCAAAGGGAAGATGGGGGTCTTTGTTGAAGGCGACTGTGGTAGTGTCTGTAGAATAAGCAATAGAGTTCAGCAGCACAAGTATCTGTTTTCTCTGATCACCACCAAATGCCGACAAATACTATTTGGAAAGACCCCAGCAGTTTTTGATATGTGGGTCACTTTCCTGTGCAAGGTCTCCAGGGCTTACAGAGAAGAAATC
>NW_006408524.1:25563985-25590036 GCF_000296735.1 Chrysochloris asiatica
TGTAAAACTCTTATCTAAAAACAACCTCAGTTATCTACAAATTAAGTTGCCAAGAGGGAAATTTATTTATTTATTTTACATCATATAATAGTATACAAGAAATATATTCTTGAGTGAGAAGAGATGCTTTTGTTTTAGCATTTGAGTTTATTATTATTTAAGGGACATTAAAGCAAGACAGTGGTCAACAACAATCACTTTATAGCACTTGTGGGACATTAGAAACCAGTAGGTTGAGAAGCCTTTTATTGGGGAGACTTGGAGCGGTTGCTGTTAGAATAGATATTGGAGTCACATAAATTTCAGTAGCAAAAATTATGTATTAGATAGAAGAGGTGTTAAAGTTGTCTTTGGCCACCAGCTATTTAAGAGAGAATCTCTGTCTGGCATGTTCTTTTTGAGCATTAACAAGTAAGTTACTGAATCAGGCAAGTGTCCCCTCTTACCTGTAAGTCACTACTTTTAGCCATGGCAGCCCATTTTTCAAAATTCCTCAGGTAATAGTGAGGGAAGGACTTCAACATCCTTTTGTGTCACTTGTCCCTTCATATCCCCCGTCTGTAATGACCACAGTGCGCAACTAGGGGCTAAGACAAAGGACAGTCACCTGTGTGTAAGAAGTTCTGCCGAATTTAAGAATCGTTGAGCTGTATACTGGTTGGCTGGTTAGAGCAAGGGTTGTGAGTTCCTGCCCAGGCAGGGAATACATGGCACCCTCCATCACTAAGCTGGCAGCCATGTGTCCATCACAGCAGCTCTGGAAAGCCATCTGGTCCACCTCCAGACCTCCTGATTTCACTGACCCAGTCCCTGCAGGGTCACGGGATCCAACCAGTAGTAGCCACTTCTGAAAAGAGTCATCAAGTCACAGGGAATCTTTGTATTTGCATATTTAAAGTCAAGATAATTATTGGTAGTCTCTGCATAACAAATGTCATTTCATTAGACTCTCTTTCTCAATTAAAAACTATTGCTTGTATGTAATGAGTATTTTTTTTTTTAGTGCGTTTTTAATGTTTTTATTCTAGGAACATTAAGAGTATTGAACACAAGATTGTCCAATTACTGCTTGATGCTAACAGATAATGCTGAATCCTTCATTTCTGTGGAAGCAGCAAACTAGTGGAAGAGGGCTATGAAAGCTGATCGTCCCAGAGATTTTGAACACCAAACTAGATGGGATAAAATCTGAACTTTAGTGGTTATTGTATATATACGAGGGGGCTTCAAAAAGTTCATGGAGAAATGGAATGAAAAAATAATGGAATTTTTCCACAAACTTTTAGAAGTTACCTTGTACTTGGCTTCAAAGATTAGTCCAAGGGACTTTTCATAGTGTTTAATAATGTTGTGTTTCCTGTGTTGAAATATTGTTGTTAGGTGCCATTGAGACTGCCCCGAATAACAGTGACCCTATGTGTAACACAACGAAACACTGCCCAGTCCTTCACCATTACAATGGTTGTTCTGATTGAGCCAAATGCTGCTGCCACTGTACCAATGCATCTCATTGGAGGTCTACCTCTCTTTTGCTGACCCCACAACCTACCAAGCAGCCCCTGGTTCCTTGGTAAGGGACTGATCCCTCCGAATAACATGTCCAAAGTATGAGAGATTAAGTCTTGCCATCCTGGCTTCTGAGGAACATTCTAGCTATACTTCTTTCAAGACAGATTTGTTTGTTCTTCTGCAAGTCCATGATACTTTTAATATTCTCCAGAACCATAATTCAAATGCACCGATTCTTCCACAGTCTTTCATATTCATTGTCCAACTCCTGTATTACAATAGGCTAATGTTGAAACTTCCACCTATATTTAGGCTATGGAATATGATTAGGAACAGAATGCAGCACACATAAAAATGTCCTCATGGTATGGAGGAGCACTGCAGTGTTCTCCAGCGGTTTCCAGAATGATAGAATTGGATGGAAAAGCAAACCTGAGATCTTTCTTTCTTTGCAGTGATAACTGGTTTCCATGACTTTTTTGCTGGTAGCCTGGGAACATAACAGTAGCATATAGTCTAGTCCTGGTTGCTTTAGGGAAGTTTTTAATTTTGTTTTTGGTATCATATATGAAGCAGCTTAGGAAACGTGAATGACTAGCCAGTGTATTCTGTCCTTTAACGTATTACCACCTCTAGGCCCCTCAGTAGTGTTGCCTGTGTTTTTCTTTTTAATATCTGGAGAGTAGCAATTAAAGAAAAGAAAAGAAAAATCACCAGGTGAAATGGATATTAGATGCTTGCTTCCCAGTTTCCAAAAGCAGCTTGGCTATTTTGCCCTTGAGTCCTAAGAAATGTTGCTGATTGGCTGATTGTGATTTTTTAAAAATAATATATGGCATGTATCCAAGTAAGCATTCCGATGACCTCGACAATAAAATGTGATTCTTGGCTGCAAGGTCTATTGGGGGATGGCAGGCTGCCAGCCACTCATACATCATTTACAGGTGGCTGTTTCTGACAGGCCAGTGTTAGTTATTGTAAATGAGTGACAGTCCCTATAACTCACCTGTAAGCCTTCCTCCACTGGCTCAGGCTTCCAGATCTGCCACCCCCTTCACCACGCTTGCTCCTCCCTCTCGAAGACCCACATGCACAGACCCTCACATGCACGCTGCCTGCAACGAGCTCATCAGTTCCTGGAGCTACCTTGTATGTGATTGACGATAATTAGGTTTCAACTGCCTTCTGATGCAGAAATACACACCATTACAGCCTGGCCAATTCTGTTCTTGCAATCTTGCCTCTGAAAGGGTATTGATTCACTCTTTCACATTTTTAAAAGGTCATGGCAATAATTCCATCTGAACTGTGCTAAGTGAAAATAGTTTGTAGAAATAATACGGTTGTTTCTTAGCTCCACTGTAATTGAAAGCCACGATGGCGGGTTGTTGTTTTAGTATATTTTAATTACATGTGTCTTTTTGCCTCGTCTTAACCTGATGAAGTGTTGGTAAAGTTATAAAGCAGTGCTAATGTCGTTTGACTTTTTGGCAAGGAAGACTGTTTTGCATCCTTACCACGTCAGGTGACGCTTAACCAAACACGCGGGCCACACTGCCTTATTAATTTAGGAATTAAAAAAGAAGATACGAACCTTTTCCCCGGTGCTGTCATCTGCCTGCCAGTTTTTAATAACAGTAGTATTTATTGACTTTGGTGAACAGGATGCTAACTTTGCTTATTTTCTGAAAATTGTCATTGTCGTTGAGCACCCTCTTTTGGGTTGACTGGGAAACATGATTCCCAATAGTTATCAGACCGTAGTAACACGAGTTTATTGTGAATGTGCATAGCTCCCACAGTGTGACCGCCCTAGCAAGTGACAGGAAACTGACACAGCTCAGATGACTGAAATCCTCAGATTGAAGTTTGAGGCTTTCCCCTACATCTTCAGCTTTTCTGACGTGAAGGAGTTTAAAGGGCTTGAATTGCTTCTTTTTGGAAAGTGGGTGATCAGATTGCATGCTCTGAGCCACCCTGGATATCTCTCCCAGTTAGAGAAGGAAAATGAAAAAGTCTCAGCTGTTTCTCATCTAAAAATGAACCAGTCATTGTACTTGCAAAGTAAGGAGCATATTCTCATCTAGAGCATGGGGATTTACGCACATAATTACCATTAATGCTAATGACATTCATGTCTGTGCAGCCCCACGCATCCAAATGAGAATAGATCTCCATGTCTCCATGCCATGAAAGTCCATTTTAATATCATTCATTTTACAACTTATTTTTTAAGATGATGCCCATATTCTGTCATGGCATACATATGCCTAGTTAAAAGTAAATGTGGGAAATATTGGGAAGGGACGTGATGGGAGAACTTGTTCATGCAGATGAAATATTGCCGAACTCAAATCCATTCATACTCTTTAAACACAATGCTGTATTTGGCTTTGAAACTGCTGGCACACTTTTCATAGTGCTATAAATTTGTCAGCCTAATGGGACATTTTGTAGATGTTTTCCTTTTTAAGTGCTTTAGCAGGAGTAGGTATTCCATTGATCCAAAAATCCAGCTTAGCGTTTCATTTCTTAGAGATGAAAATCTTACATTTAATGTCTTATCAGAAATTAAGTGGTGGGCGGTGCCCCTTCATAGATTCAAGGAAAGAAAATTCACTCCGTGCTGAACTCTGCTCTCTCCTCTCCTCTGAGTGCATCTCAGCAGCAGGGCACCGCTTGCAGTTGGAAAATCTGCCGTCATCAGAATCTGAGATGGTTCCATCTCTTCATTGATTATAAGATTGTCTTTACGCATCAGGCCCAATAGCTTATTGAAAGACATCTTCACGTCTGTGCTGGCCAAGCAAATTCAGATCCAGGTCTTGATTTATCTCTTTGGGGACCTTGACCGTTAAAGGAAAATAACTGATTTTTCTCACCTGTCCATTCTCGGAAACTCTTTTCTTTGGGTCACCCCAAAGCAAAAGGGCTTTGTGTGAAAAGCATGCAAATAGTCAGGAGCTAGGAGTGTTGAAGTCCTTCCTGAAAGGTCTCTCCAGGTGTCTTCCATAGGTTGATCACCTGCTCGGGACAAAAGAGAAAGCGCTCGACAACAAACCCTGAAAGTGGCTTAAGGAAGAGAGGAGGCTTCTGAATGAGCTGACAATGGCCAGCCATGCCCAGCTGGGGGAACTTTAGCAAGCCACTAGACCTCTCTAAGGTGATTTCTTCCTCAGTAGCATTAAGCAAAGAAGCCCTGGTGACACAGTGGTTAAAGCCCTCAGCTGCTAATCACAGGTTGTCAGCTTGAACCCAAGTAGGAGCTCTGGTAGCATAGTGGTTACGAATCGGGCTGTGAACCTTAAGGTCAGCGGTTCGAAACTACCAGCTGCTCCGCGGGAGAAAGATGAGGCTTTCTACTCCTGTAAAGATTTACACCCTCGGAAACCCTATACAGGGTCGCTATGGGTCAGAACCGACACGACGGCACTTAACAACAACAACAAAAGTGGCTCCATGTGAGAACGACCTGGTGACCCACTTCTAGAAAGATTACAGCCTAGACTATCATACCGGGCAGTTCTACTCTGTCACACACGGCTGCAACCAGTCAAAAATCAACTTGCTGGCATCTAACAACAACTGAATTAAGCAGAGTGGATGCTGAATATGCATCCATCCAACTTTGAAATTCTATGACCATGTTGCAATTAATAACCAGAAGAAAAAAAGTGGTTTCTAAGGAGCTCTGGTAGTGTAGTGGTTACGAATCGGTGTGCGAACCTTAAGGTCAGCAGTTCGAAACTACCAGCTGTTCCACGGGAGAAAGATGAGGCTTTCTGCTCCCGTAAAGATTTACAGCCTTGGAAACCCGGTACAGGGTCGCTATGGGTCAGAACCGACATGATGGCACTTAACAACAACAACAACAATGGATAATGCATGAGACTCCAGAATCTTCGGTGCCTTTTCACACTAAACTGCAGATACAATATGGTCTCAGATCCTAATCCCCAGGTCCAGTCCCATTGTGATGTGTGACTGGGCTTTGCATTAAAACCCGCTGACCTGGTCACTTAAACAGCTTGGCTGCAGAAACTGCTGGCAAGGGTGCTGACGTTAAAGCCCAGGGGACAGAAGGCAGGGGGCGCTTCGTGATGAGAACTATCTCAGCACTACCAGTTTACCTTGCTAATAATTGACACTTTTCTGTTTGTTTGTTTTTTCCTTTTCAGATCACTGTTTCCCCAATCATATCGGTCACAGAACTCTTTTCAGCCCAAAGGTATTGCCCTGCCAATTGCCCAGACTCTTGTAATGTTTTGTATGTCCATGGCCCCTTCCACTCCACATATATTATAGGTGTTTGGCTTAAAGGCCACACCCCACTTGGATGTGGGTTATCATAGTCTCAGAAACACAAGTTCTCTAGCATTCATTCATCACCTATTGGATGTCTTCTGTGTGTCAGCAGCATCTTACAAGGACCTGGGAGAGCATCCAATGAAACACTACCCATGACTTCATAGACTCTCATAGTTGATAATTAACACTGATAAAGGGCACTTCCACATGCATTTTCTCACATGATTCCTACAACAATTTATAAAGTTAAGCAGTGGTAGCGTAGTGGTAACCGGTCAGCCTGCTAGCCTCAAGGTCGGCAGTTCAAAAAACTACCAGCCATTCTGCGGGAGAAAGATGAGGCTTTCTGCTCCTGTAAAGATTTACAGCCTCAGAAACCCTATTCAGGGGCTCTATGAGCTGGAACCGACTCCACGGCACATAACCACCGCCAGATGGTATTACTGATTCTTCCTATTCTAGGGAGGAAAATGCAGGTAGAAAGTCTTGAGACGTTGTCAAGTTCCCATAGGCTAGAATTGCTGAGAATGGCCTCAAACCTCACAGCTTCTCATACCAGACCTCTAACCTTCACTGAAGCACACATTCATGTATTCCACGGCTAGTGGTTTGGAGTGGTGTGAGCCTGGCTGCTAACCAAAAGGTTGGAGGTTCAAGTCTACCCAGAGGGACCTTTGAAGAAAAACTTGATAATCTGCTTCCAAAAAACCCAGTCATTGAAAACCCTATGGAGCCCAGTTCTACTCTGACACACACGAGGTCAACTATGAATCAGAACGTCTTGATGGCAATTGGTTTTATTCCTGACGAATCCTTCTGATAAGCTTGCTCTAGATTTTGTCTGTATTCCTTGTTTCTGAGCTGAATCTCCCACTGTGATGGGAAAATAAAAGGAGGCTCACTGTGGTTAAGGTGTTCAACCTACGTCCATGCCTTGCTTGTTGGATTGGCGCCACCTTTGGGTGACGAGAACAAAGTAGTCTATCCACCTTCTGAAGTCTCCAATCTCACAGTTGTATACTTTTGTGAACTTACACCGTTGAAAAATATCAAGGTCAGAACATGATTGAAGAACCTCCCTGCTCTCTTTTTAAGTTGCTGCACTTATATGATATTGTTTTCCATTGAAGAAGGTTCTCTTAAAAATGAGGTTGAGATCCCTAAAGAAATTGCTTCAATCAGCAGCAGAGCTTAATGACTGTTAATGGGAAGTGGAGATAGGATAGTAAGTGTTACTTTGATTAATAAGAGAACTGCAGAGAATTTAAATTGTGCCACTGATGGATTATTTTCTTCAAGCTTGATAAGCACTTCTCATTTGTTCTTAAATTTGGTCAATACTGTTAAAGGCAGCAAAATGAAGTATAATTAATTCTATTACTGCTGCTCAGACCAAGTGTTACTAAGAAACAGATTATGATGCAGAAGAGAGTGGAGTCCCTCTGTTGACAGTTTAATACTTTGAATACCTGTCATTGCTCGTTAGCCTAAAAGAATGAAGAAAATAATTCCGTATCCTGCTTTGGAGACACCCAAAATGGTTTTTACCACATCTATGCATATGCCACTGGCTATAATACAGACAGTATCAATAGGTGAACAGCTGACACGAAAAATTATCCAGCTTTAGAAGTATGGAGAGTAAATAAAAGATGGAGAGAGACCTCATCAGTTTAAAACATCAAGAACTGGATGTTCATTTTGAATTAATCACTAAGAAAATGGAATATTGATTTGATGTTCAATGGCTATGTTGAAAGAAAGCTTTACATATTGTTTCTTTTTCAGAGATTCTGCCCCATATTATAAGCCATGCTTCTCTTTACTTCTGCTATTAGCTAGAATGGAGTCCTGGTGTGGCGCTGTAGGATAAAGCACTGGACTGCAAAGTTGATTTCAACCACAAGGTTGGCGGTTCAAATTCATCAGCTGCTTCTTGGAAACCCTAGACAGGGTCACTATGAGTCGGAACAAACTCGATGGCACAACAACAAAAATTAGCTAGAACTGTTAGCTAAGTAGATGGTATTTAGAAAAGAGACGCCTTATTTTAGTAGACAATTTTATTTGCTCTGGGTGCTAATACCCAGGATGACACAAAATTAGACACACACCTTCCCTTGTCTTCTGTCAAAAGTAGCGTGTGTCTATGATTTTCTGAATTAAAAAATTTTTTTTCTTCTTGATTCTTTTTACATTTCTTCAGATCTCTTTATATTAATGACTCCTGGTTGACACTGTAGGATCAGCATTGGACTGTGAACCACAAGACTGGCAGTTCAAACCCACCAGCTGCTCCTCTGAAACCCATACAGGGTTGCTTATGAGTCAGTACGGACACCTTGGCACTTAACAACAGTAACATTTACTTAAGAGGCGTTCCTGGGTGACACAGAGAGTTAAGTGGTTTATGACTAGTAAGAACATTTATGGTTCAAACCCACCCAGAGGCACCTCGGAAGACGTGCCTGTCGTTCTGCTTTCAAAAGGTCACAGGATTGAAACCCCTGGGGAACACAGTTCTACTCCTCAGAGATGGGGTCACTGTGAGTCAGAATCAACTCAGTGGCAACTGACAACAATAACTACCATTTATTTAGGGAGCACAAACCACTTCTAAGTCATGTTAAAAGTCACATCTGATTAGACTGGTGCATACCTGTGCTTACCTGTTGATTTTCAGCTTAATTCAATATCAAGCTTGCTCTTCATTCTCCTGGGCGTCTCTAACCCTTGTTTTCTTTTAGAAGGCATACAATACGTCAGTCCTAGTTCCCAGAATCAACCAAATAACAGCAGGGCTTTACAACTTCACTGAAACTAAGAAACAGGCTCACAGCTGAGTGTGTATGCTTCTTTCTGTTTGCTATTCCTCCTTCGAAGTCTCTGGGGTTTTTTTCCAAGTGTCTGAAGTCACTGGGTGGGCGATCTTGAATTAACATAAAATCTAAGTGTGGTGGGTTAATGATGTAGTTATAAAGTTTCTCTGAAGTTCTAATTTCATTATTAAAAATGTAAACCTTATCTATTATGGATTGAGGACTAATTCTCTTGCCCAGCTGTCCCATAAACATAATTCCTAATGATGTGAAAATGATAGGAAGTACATTTCGGACCTGAATGTGAAAGTGAAGACATTGGCCAGAGGGCTTTGGAGAGAGAGTCTGGAGACAGCAGGCAGCTAGAGCCCAAGTCCGCCTGGTCTTTTACCACCACAAACCCACTCCACAACCTTGGACCTGCCTTGTATATTCTCTTAGATGACGTTCTCTCCTCTGTACGGTTCAAAGGTGGCCAAGCGGATCTCCCAGTCCTTTTACCCTTGGAATAGTTGGTTGTTGTTTTTTTAAATAAAGCTCCAGTAGGAAAGTATGGTTTCAAAGGCACCCGGTGGTACAGTGGTAAGTACTTGACTGTTAACTGAAAGGTTGTAGGTTTGAACCCATCATCTGCTCCCGAGGAGAAGGATGTGGTAGTCTACTTCTAGAAAAGATTTCAGCCTTGTAAACCCTGCTGAGTTTTGCTCTGCCCTGCAGGGTGGATTTGAATCCGAGCTGACTTGACTGTAGTGGGTTTGGGGGCTTATGAGTCATTCAAACAATCCTTTTAGATGAATAATGGAGTCTTTGCAGATACTAGAGGGCATTGAGGGTTCAATGGTAGGGCTCTCACCTTCTATGCAGAGACCCTGGTTCAATTCCTGTCAATGCTCCTCATGTTCAGCTACCACTCATCTGCAATCCCTGTCAGTGGGGATTGCATAGTGTTCTGACGCTTCACAGGTTTTAGGAGAGCTTATAGACTAAAATGGGCTAGAAAGAAAGGCTTGACAATTATGAAAGTCAGTTAATAAAAACCCTATGGATCATAACGATCCTATTAGGAACCAATTGTGAGGATGGTACAAGACCAGGCAGTGTTTTGTTTTGTTTTGTTTTGTTGTAAGGGGATCACCACACCAACAGTATACCAATATTAGAAATGCCCCTTTTGTTTCAAGCTCATGTTCTCCTAGTGTGGATAATTCATTCCACGAATGAACTGCGCTACATGCTAGAGAGAAAATGGCCCACTGGCCAGTTCCTCTTGCCTTCACCAACCTTACATACTACTGGGTGGTGGTGGTTTCCGAAGCTGTGAATCTTTATAGGAGGAGAAAATTTCATCTTTCTCCCACAGAGTGGTTGATGGACTGAAACGGTTGACCTTGCTGTTAGCAACCAAATGAGTAACCCACTACAAAACCAGGAATATTCCCATTCCCTTAAGTGGATTCTGACTTCCAGTGTCCCTAGAGGAAACCCACGGGGTTCCCAAGACTGTAATCTTTATAGTAGCAGGCTGCCACATCTTTCTTCTGTGGGGCAACTGGTGGGATCAAACCACCAACCTTTTCATTGGTAGGCGAGTGCTTACCCACTGTGCCATCAGGGTTTCTTGAGGGCAGTGTGGAAGGGTTGATTGAACCTGCACTGTGTGATCTATTTAGGCAGAAGTTTGGTACCCGTGTGCATTGTCTCACAGCTTGGTCTGGATTTTTCCTATTCTACATACTTGAAAGGCGCTTTTATTAATTCAAGAAAAACTAAGCAGAGAAATGGTGGTCTCTAATATTTTTTACCCAGTAATTTCTAACTAGATCCACTGGAATAATTTTAACTTTGGTCTTCCAGATAGCTGCAGATGGTTCAAGTTAAAAAACATCAAGTTACTTCCAGTGATACCGTATTTGCCCAGAGAATCTGGCACAACTTATGAGACTTGAGAATTACTGTATAATGCTCAGAGATGTGAGATATCATTTCAAGTAATGCCCTTCTTCCAGTTAATATAGATAAATATTGAAGGCAAGCAACAGTAAAACAAGTCATTAAATTCTTCAGTGCAAGTGTGTGCTATCCTTTGCTGGAAGCTACAGAAATCACTCCAGGCTCTAAGAAAACCGCTCCTCATGATTACAGAGCTCTGCGCTCCGGTCTTCCTTGTCCCAAATTGGATTTCGTGGGATATTGGCAACTAACGCAGAAGACTGGGAAGGGGGATTTAGAATTGTGTCTCTGGTCTTCTCTGTCCACTGTTGTTTCCTCTACCACCTTAATGAATTCCTAGGTGAACCACAAACCTGTGAAAAATGGCAGTCAGCTACAAATGGGAACTCTGGCTTTCTGAAAACAAAGAAACTTTAACTCTAAACTGGTAGCCCTATAAAATCAGCCTATAAAATCTATAAAATCAGCTTCCTCTGATGCTGTTTCGATTATTTGACTTCAGTGTCTGTCGTGGTGATGGGGAATTCTGCTGGGGTCACAAACAGGTATGGAGGAGCTTACGGGATCAGAGAACACATTTGTTGCTTGATTCCCAAGGTGAAAAATGAAAGGCACAGCTTCCTCATTTTATAGCACAATCTCTAGGATTACAGCCTGGTATAGATCTTGATAAGGAGCTCTGGTAGCGTAGTGGTTATGAGTTGGGCTGCTAACCTCAAGGTCGGCAGTTCGAAACTATCAGCCATTCCATGAGAGAAAGATGAGGTTTTCTGCTCCGGTAAACATTTACAGTCTCAGAAACCCTCTACAGGGTCGCTATCAGTCGGAACCAAGTACATGGCACATAACCACCACCACCACCATAGATCTTGATAGTCCACCATGTGGGCAAGTGTGTAGGGAGGGTAACAAATGCTCCAGACGATCTACATTGTGAGGAAGGGGTCACATTCAAGATGAGTAGATGATGCTGGGCACCTTAGTAGAAATGCCTTCTCCCCTCTTGTCTGGCTGTTGTGGCTGACTGAAGCACCTTTCATATTTGTGATGCCTCAGTCCCCTTAGGCTTGTGCCCTAGAACAAATGCCTCTCTCTGCAGCCCCCCAGCCAGTTCTCTGTGTCTAACGTGCTTGAGGAAAGACCTTTCCTGGTTAAGAGAAACTGCTTAGTGATGCCCCTTCAATTGTGACCCTGGCACATGCCAGATCTGCCAGACCTGCCAGGCCCTAGCTGTGCTGCCGAGTGTGGGGTGCACTTTGTTTAAGGTGTATCTAATGGGAATCTTCATTGTCAAAGACACCCCTCTGATGAGGAGGTTGAGCGCCCTGTGTGAGGAGAAAGCTCTGTAGTGAGGGAGTAGGACAATTTGTTACAGTTATGTGGTTACTTGGCCATAATATCTTTTTGAGGTTTATTAAATCATATAAAATTTCAATTTACACTGCAATATTCTATAAAAGATGGAGCATACAGAAGTAATCAGTATGACAACATTTCTTTCATTTATGAATTGTATTGTTGATTGTGTTAAAACTGCCACATCCAGCAGCAGGATTATTTATGTTAGGACAGTAATTTTCTATCTCCAATTTAATTTTGTAAAAGTTAATTACAAATTAGGAGAAAATGAATGCAGTTACAGTAGGCAGTGAAATGCTGAGATAGGATGTTATTGGGGGAAATATTTATGCAGGCTGTTCCTGGTACAGATCTTTGTTATTGAAGCCCACTGACAAACAAGGGCTTTTGGCACCCAATGTGGTACCCATTTGTTGGGAGAAAAGAAACTCTTGGTTTTCTATGCCAGGAACTGAACTGGGATGTAGTCCTTAATGGTCTCAGTGGTTACTTCAGTGTAACTCCTTCATTTCACTTCTGCCAACTGGACCCAGACAGAATCTTGATAAAATCACCCAGCCAGGGGGACTAGAATTCAGGTCTCCTGTTATTATCTAGGCTAGCAACTTTCACTTTACTTATTGAAGGTGCGTGGTTGGTTGGCAATTTGAATCTACCAGCTGCTCCTTGGGAGAAAAATGAGGCTTTCTGCTCCTGTAAAGATTTACAGCCTCAGAAACCCTTACATAGGGTGGCTGTGAGTCAGAACTGACTCCATAGCACTTCACAACAGTATAGTTGTTTCCATCTTATTAAGTGGAGAAGGGGTTTTAAAGGACAGAGTTTTCTCCAAATTTTACCACCAGGCAGTCTGTGCCCTGGTAGATGGAAAATCGAGACGTCATTTCTCCATCTGCGCCATCCGCTGCACCCCTGGAACGTGTCCAGGCCATTTGTGCCCCATTCCTGAGAATGTGGGTGAGCTCAGTGGCCTCTCATTTATTTTCTTCCACATTCACTTCACTTTTTACAATCAGATCTTGTTTCCTTCCCATCCATACTGTTGCACTTGAGACATTTGGGGGTCCTTTGGAATATCATGATTGACTTGCTAATGAAAGACTTTTATATTTAGTTTTTAATAGAGCAAAAGTGACTCTAAATTTGTTAATATTCTTTAGGTTACATAGGACAAATTACAGATAAGTGAATCAGTAATGAAATTTGTAATGAGAATTTCTCAAGTATGAAATGTTGGCGCAAGGAAAGTTAATTGCGGGATTTTACAGCCATTATAGTTTATATCATAAATGCAAAAATGACTAGGGCCATTTAATTACAGTAGGAACACACTAAATTTTTATGGAGTGCCATTTTGTTAAAGAGGTACTCGGAGCGTTAAGAACAAATACCACCTTAACAGTGAGTCCAGGTAGCGTTCACAACATCAAATAAATATGCGATTGCTTCAAAATTGTTCCTTAGATACCGTAATTGACACGATGACTAATGAGATGGGTTTATTCTCACAGCTTCACATACTCAATTTACAGTGTCTGAAAGTTATTTTTTCTGCCATCCGTAGACTAGAAGGAACTAGAAAAATCCCTCTTGGAAAACACTATCTCTGCTGCTTCTCTAATTAACCTTCAAAAATGCATTTTGAAATATAGGAGTCGGTGTCTGGCATAGAAATTGGATTGTCTCAGAAAAAAAAAAAAAAAAAAAAAAAAGACCCAAGTGCTAATTTGTTCCTTATTAAATATCTGACATGTCAAAATTACAGGCAGTTAATGTTTAGGCGCCTTTCAGCAGGGCTTGCGGGCAGTTTTTCCGGTGGGCCAGGTACAGTGGAGTGGTTTGGGTACCAGTTACCCCAGAAACCAATGCTGGTTTCACTGGCTGTTCCCCTCCCAGCCCAGGTTTCTCTCCCACCCCTAGCCTGGTCTTGTGGAAGGAGGATTTTCATGGAACAGACACAGAATCCTGGAGCATGCGCCATTAGCGAAGGTCTGCGAGATTCGGCTCCTCTGTACCTCTGACCGCTTCTAGCTCCAGGCCTCAGAGTTTCCAGAATAGGAAAGAAGATTTTGTGAGGAAAAGAGTGATTCTCTCCTTGGACCCTTGGAAATGCTTCAGATGGTTTGGAAAATCTAGAGGGAGTGCTCTCCTTTCTTATTCAGTGAACTTCCTGGGGGCAAACATGTCTAGAACATATTCCTTTTTCTATCAAAAGCAAAAGAAGAGCACATGTAGTGTGCATGTTTAGACAGAAGAGTCAGAATGCAAGAATGTGGGAAACCTGCATCTAAGAACCACTGGCTCTTAGTCCACGTCCTCATATGACAAAAAAGAAAATAATAATAATGACCCCTACTTCCCAGAAGACCCTAACTGTCTGATAACGTTATAAAGAGCTTATCAAGAGAGCAACAGGAGATTGGAGGTTCCCACCCTCTGTTCACCTGCATTGAACTTCATAGGGTTCATGAACCTTCTACAGTTAACACTAATAAAAATAAATAAATAAAATCTTACGAGATAGTTCTTCTCCTTACTAGTGCCTATATCAGAAACTGGAGCAAATAGTTTACCTTTTCATCCTAGGGATAATTTAACCATCTCCTGCATCATTACCTATGCCACATTTTGCATTTTACTTGTGGAAGCACTGGGTATTGGGTGCAATGGTGAGAAGTGGTGAGAAAGCTCAGTATCTGTCATCAGTCCAGGCGAAAAGGCACATGGCAGTCCTGAGAAAATACATGTAAGCCACTTTATAATCATATAGTCAAGGGGCTTGCCATGAATTGTTTTAACTATTTGAGGCAATCTCAAATGTCCCAGATTGAAATGACTTTAAAGTGGAAAGCAAAACTATTCTTTCTTAATACCATTGTTGTAAGGTTTAAAGAAGATATTGTGTGCAAAATGCCGAGTGTTGGTTTATGCCAGTGGATTGTGGGGCTGCCTCTTAGCTAGTGTCCTTTGTTGTTGTTGTTAAGTGTCATAGAGTGGGTTTTGATTTATAGCGACCTTGTATAGGTTTTTTGAGATTGTAAATCTTTGCAGGAGCAGAAAGCCTCATCTTTCTCCTGCAGAATGGCCGGTGGGCTGGAACCACTGGCCTTATGGTTTACAGTCCAGTGTTTATGCCATAGAGTCACCGCACTCCCCAGCTGGTGTCCTTACTGTTGGATAATTCTGTTAGACTGCCCTCAATATCCACATCCCGAATATTAATGTTGTGATTTGGGGAATTCATGAAGATCTTGAGAAGTATTCCTTGCAGTGTCAAAGGTTTGCTCCAGGCATGAGTGCACATGTTGTGTGTGTGTGTTAACCAGACCTGGTTCATCATGTAGGTTGAGCAGATAACCACCTATGTGATCAACTGTGTGATGCAATTTCAGAAGAACCTCAATATACCTTTCCCACCATGTAGCTCTGGTAGCGTAGTGGTTACCAATTGGGCTGCGAGCCACAAGATCAGCAGTTCGAAACTACCAGCTGTTCTGTGGGAGACAGATGAGGCTTTCTGCTCCCGTAAAGATTTACAGTCTCGGAAACCCTGGACAGGGTCGCTATGAGTCGGAACCAACTCCACGGCACGTAACCATCACCATGTAGATGGAGTCCTGGTGTGGCACTGTAGGTTAATGCACTGGACTGCAAAGTCCATTTAAACCACAAGGTTTAAGCTCACCAGCTGTTCCTAGGAAATACTATACAGAGTTGCTATGGGCCAGAACCAATTTGACAGAACTTAACAATGACAATACCATGTATCACAAAATTTTCAAATACCCCTGGTACATGCTACAATCTGAATGAACATAGAAAACACCTTGCTAAGTGGAAGGAGGACTTCTCGTGTGGTTCTATAGGATCAGCACTGGGCTGTGAACCACAAGGTTGGAAGTTTAAACCTACTGCCTGCTCCTCAGAAGCCTTATACAGGATTACTATGAATTACAACTCAATGGTTCTTAACAACACAAGTAAAAGGAGCCCAGCACAAAACCCACATATGATTCCATGCATATGAAAGTTCAGAATAGGGAACTGTATAGAGACAGGTAAGTGGGTGCTTAGGGCTGGCAGGTGGAGGTAAGGAATGATAACTAAGGGGTGGGTATTTTGTTGAGGCAATGAAAACATTCTACAATTGCCTACTATACTAAAAGCCATTGATTTGTGCACTTTAAATGTGTGGCTTTTATGGTATGTGAATTATGTGTCAATAAAGTTTTTAAAACGTCAGAAATCCCTTGAGTGTGGTAGCATAGTAGACTGCCGCTGGCCCATAGGAATTGCATATTTGGGTCCTTTGCTGCACATCCAAAGTTTGAGGACAGGTCTCTGAGAGATTTGCAGCACTTTTGATCACAAGGCTTCCCTGTTGTTGTTATTAGGTGCTGTTGAATGAGTACTGACTCATAACGACCCTCTGCACAACAGAAGGAAACACTGCCTGCTCCTGGGCCAACCTCACAATCGTTACCATGTCTGAGCTCATTGCTACTGTCACTGTGCCAGTCCATCTTGTTGAGGGGTCTTCCTCTTTATCGCTGATCCTCCGCTTTAGCAAGGTTAGTGGTTCAAGCTCACCAGCTGCCGTCCAGTGCTTTATCCCACAGCACCACACCAGGACTCCTCGTATGTTTATTACCTCATGCATATCCATCTACTTATCTGAAAATCTATGAGTTAGTTTGTATTCATACCTATGATCTACAGTAACTTACAGAGTTCATTTTATACTTTTCCTTTCCTTATCTGTAACTTCTTTCTTGGTTCTCATTATCTACAATATGTTGTTGTTATTGTTAAATAATTAAATATCAATTATCAATAAAAATAATGTTATTGTTGTTAAGTGCTGTATAGGGTTTGCCAGTAGCAGGTGGTGAATTTGAACTGCCAACCTTCTGGTTGCCAGTCCAGTGCTGATCCTACAGCGCCACACTAGGCGTCTAATATAAGGCAGGTAATGAACGTCTTGGCTCTGATTATCGACAACATATTTACTGATTTGCTCAGTCTCCTGTACACATAAAGTAGTTTCAGATACATGTAAAATAGTCCATCCTGCTATCAGAGACATTTTTACTAATTAGATTACAGTATTCATATATAGTTCTTTTTGTCTTTAACTCTGTAGAATCCAATCACAATACTGTTTTCTTACCTACCCTTTGTGGTATAGTTACTTTATTCATTTGACATACAGTTCAGTTTATTGGTTAGTGTTTGTATTTCATCCTGGGTTTCTCCACATCCTGGCTGCTTTGAATGATTTCTTTTGGAGTATGTGAAACATTACTAGAGAAGATAAACTCAGAGAATCATCACTCCCTTCTCATCTCTGCTCTCCCTTTCCTTTCCCTAGTCTTTCCCAATCTTCTCACTATATATAGGTAACCAATCTCTTTAGCTTTTGACCTGTCTCTCTTATATATATTTTGCACATACGAGCAGACATGTCCCCTTCTTTCTTACATGAAGTACAGCATAATAATCTTTGGCTTTGCTTCTTCACTAAGCAGTAGGATGTGGGATCTTTACATTTTCAAGATGGAGCATGAGTTTCAAAAGGCTGAGAAGTGCTAAGTAGACTGGGTACAATAGGAGCATTACAATAGGAGGATTTCAGTGGAAGTTGTGGTCCTTGCTCTCAGAGAGGCTTTGAGAAGAGTCACATCTTTCTTAGCTACTAGGAAAATTGCATCAGGCAGTGACAACTTTGTCCAAGAAAAAGTGAACGAGGTCAAAGCAATAACAATACCAGGCAACTTGAAGTTCCTGGACTCAGAAACGTCCAGAAGTTTAGGTGAAACTGATCTGGGTGCTGCAAATGGTTAATGCATTTGGCTGTTAACCTAGACTTCAGAGGTACGAGTCCCCCCAGAGGATCCGGAAGAAAGGTCTGGCAAAATACTTCCAAAAAATCAGCCATTGTAAATTCAATAGAGCACAGTTCTACTCTGACACAGATGAGGTCACCAAGAGTAGGAAGTGACTCAATGCAAATACGCTTCTTTCTTATGTCTGTGCTGCTCAGAATTCAGCGTGCTCACACATTTCCTGTGGACCTTTTTTAAGTGCAGATTCCTGCTTCAGTAAGTCTGAGGTGGGATCTGAGAGTCTGCATTTCATCACTAAGCTCCAGGTGATGCTGCTGATCTACTGATATAACTCTGAGTTGCAAAATCTTAGGTGATACTTGTGCCTCAAATTCCAAGAATGCTGGTGTGGTGCTGTGGGTTAATGTGCTGGACTGCAAAGTCCATTGGAACCTGCAAGGTCGGTGGTTCAAGTTCACTAGCCACTCCTTGGAACCCCTATCCAGGGTCGCTATGGGTTGGAATTGACTTGATGGCACTTCACAACAATAACATTCCTTAGATAGTGAAGCTGCAGGATGATGCATTGGACCATCATGTCAGTGTGAACCACAAAGTTCAAACTGATCAGCCACTCCTCAGAAATCCTATACAGGGTCACTATGAGTTGGAACCAACTCAATGGCACATATATATGTAATATATACACAAAATATTCCTTAGATATGGAATGTATATGTTTGCCTATGCCATGAAAAAAAATCCCAAGAAACAGCTAACTCATAACTCCAGCATTTTTATACTCCTGTTTACTAAACTGTCTAGAAGCCCTGATTTAATTATAAGACTAACAACATAAAAGCATTAAAATACGTTTACTGATGCATAGGATTCATTATGAAAGAAAGGTTTTACATTCACTGAAAAGCAGATCTTAAACCATTCTAGTTATCCCTGCTGTGCCAGGCAGATTAGACGCAGGTATTTTCTGGGCTTCTCTGATGTGTGCAACACAGGACTGAAGTGAAAATAACCTTCCCCTCTGCTGGGTTTTGATTCTAGTGCCCTCTGTGGAGGGTTAATTAGACCTGGGACTTTTTCCTGATAGTGATCGTACTGATTCTGTAAAACATCCCATAACCTAGTGCAGGCTTCTGGAATTGAACTGAACTCTCGTTTATGCATCTCAAACAAACCCACCCATACAGTGTAGCTCCTTCACATTTCTAAAAATGCTTGGAAATGTATTTTCACACCAGTTTCAGGCCCCAACATTAAGGAAGTGCAGTTGTAAAATAATGTTCCAGGGTCAGTGAAAACTTACAAGGTTTCACGGAAAACATTACAGCACACTTAGTAAATAAATAACAAGTAAACTCACATAATTTTTTTAAAGGTTTCTATTGTGGATTGGGGCAGATCATCAGTTTTACATTCAACAAATCATACACCTTGTTCCATTACAATGATGATAATCCCCTCCATGTACCATCAGTTAACAGTATTTCTCTCTATTCACTTTAGCGCTCTCTCTCTCCCTCTCTCTCTCTCTTTTTTTTTTTTAACACTCAGGCATATGTAATAATTTATACCACCAAACTCCCATAATTCTTGAAGAAGGAAAGACTTTATAGGTTTGGCATTAAACTCTTACCCAAGTAAGACATGTAGGGGACCAGAGAATACAGTGTCCTCCTACCAAAAGTCTAAGACTTGACTTGACTTGGTTTAGGGACCTCCTGTATTTTTTTTTTAGAAAGGGTAATTTACATTATCCAATTTGCAAACCCCATCTAACTTTGGAATGAGGGCATTTTCTTTCCTTGCACCCACATCTTCTGATTACACTTGATTATCTCGCTCAGTAGCATGCTACATCTGCCTCCTCTGGTGCCTTCTGGAGGCCACCACATGAGAAGAGCATTTTCCACATGGTTTCAGTGTTGTGTCCTTCCTTGACCTTCTTATGCACCCCACCTGAACACTGTGCTCCAGATTGTATTATTGTTCTCCGAGAGGCCTTCTCCCTTTGCTAGTTTGAGACACTGCTCTTACTGTTTTCTCAATCTAGGTTCTCAGTCTATGCACCTCACCCCAATCTTTGTCTATTGAAACCCCACTGATCTTTGCAAAGCCCATCCTTCCTCCCTGAAACCTTCCTGATCTTGCAAAAGGAAATGATGTTCCATTCCTTTAAACCTAGCTATGGATTTGAGTCCCAAAAGTGTATGTGTGGAAGTCCTAACCCTTATACCTCTGAGTATGACCCAATTTGGAAATAGAGGTTTTCTTTCATTATGTTAATGAAGCCATACCAGAGTAGGGTGGGTTCTAAACCTAATCACTTCTGAATCATAAAAAGAACAGACTAGACACAGAGACGGTCCCAGGGGGAAAGATGAAGACAGACGTCAGAGACAGACGCATCTATAAGCCCAGGAACCCCCCAAATTGCTAGCAGCTAGTGGAGTCCTGGTGTTGTCATGTAGGAAAAGTGCTGGACTGTTAACTGCAAGGTCGGCAGTCCAAACTTACCAGCAGCTCCTCGGAAATCCTATACAGGATCACTATGAGTCGGAACTGACTTGACTGCACTAAACACCAGCCTTAGAAGCTGAAATAGACAAGGAAGGACCTCCTCCTACAGCGATTACTCTGAATTTGGACTTCTGGCCTCCTGAGCCGTTAGAAAAAGAAATTTCTGTTCTTTAAAGTCATCTGCTTGTGTATCTTGTGTCATAGCAGCACCAGGTAACTAAGACAAGACCTTTTAACATGTGACATGCAGTTTCTGACCCCTCACATTCTGCTTTGGAGTATTTATTTTTGTCTCTGGATTAGCCTACCTGGGAACGTCATGGTATTTCGTACCCTCTGTGGGTGGGTGGGGCCATGGATTTGTCTTGAATAATGTGTAGGGAGTGCAAGTGACTCGTGTCCTCTTCAGAATGAGCATTTAACTGCTGCTGGGGTGAACCTTCCAGATTTCTCTTTCCCGTTCTTTGGAGATCTATGTGGAAGGCGGTGGGTCTGTCCTCTATCTGCTTAGGTCCTTGAGTGATAAAGATGAGCAGAGTCCAGGTGATTGCAATGGGCAAGTAACATGAGTGAAAAACCAGTTTTTGACATTCCTAAGTCATTGAGGTTTTGAAGTTGTTACCTCAGTAAAAACTAGTCTCGTGGACTGAAAGACCCATGTAGGTAGAAATGCTGCCTTTTCCCTTGACACTTCTGTGGCATCAAACACAATACCTAAGCACAGAAATTACTGATGGGTTGAACTGTAACCAGACTATATCCAGTGTAAAATGATAAGGTGTCTCGGTGAGCAGGCAGGCACTATTGCCTGATGGTTAGGAGCAGGCATTCTGAAGTCAGCTTACCACGTCTCAGTTTCAGGATAGTGATCCACACTGTCTAAGCTCCAATCTCCTCATTCATGAAGGAGATAATAATACAACCTTCATTACAAAGTTCTTGTAAAGATGAAATTACATAACGCATGCACTCACTGGAAACAGTCAATAAATATTGTTTGCTGTTGCTGTTAGGTGTCGTCGAGTTGGGTCCAACTCATAACGACCCTGTGAATAACAGAAGGAAACGTTCCTAGGTCCGGCACCATCCCCACAATTGTATTTGAGCTTACTGATGCTACCACTTTGTCAATCCATCTTGTTGGACGTTTTCCTCTTTTTCACTGACCCTCCACGTTTTCAAGCATGGTGTCTTTTTCTATGGATCGGTCCCTCCTGACAACATATACAAAGATCAAGAAAAAAAGTTTTACCATGCTGGTTTCCAAGGAGCATTCTAGCTGTACATGTTCTCTAAGACAGATTTTTTTTTTTTTTTTCTGGCAGTTCATGTTTAATCTTTTTCACCAATATCATAATTCAAATGCCTGATTCTTCTCCAGTCTTCCTTATCATTATCCAACTTTCACATATATATGAGGTGATTGAAGATACCATGGCATGGGTGAGGTGCATCTTAGTCCTAAGAGAGACATCGTCACTCTTTAATTCTAAAGAGATCTTTTTCAGATTTGCCTAATGCACTCCATTGACTTCTTGATTGCTGGTTGGTGGTTCAAACCCACCAGCTGTTCCTCAGAAACCCTAGACAGGGTTGTTATGAGTTAGAACTGACTTAACAGCAGTAACATTTACTGGTCCAGAAGTTAGTACATTCATTTTTTTTATATTGAGGTACAATCCATATAAAGACTATGGTCTTTGATCAGTATTTCACAGACTCTTGGCTTTCAACAAGCAAGACTGTGTTATCTGCATATCTCAGGTTGTTAATGAGTCTTCCTCCAATCCTGATGCCATGATCTTCTTCATATAATCAAGTTTCTCAGATTATTTGCTCGGCAAGCAGATTGAAGAAGTATGGTGAAAGAATACAATCCTGGTGTACCCCTTTCCTGATTTTGAAGTATACAGCATCCCCTTGTTTTGATTGAATAACTGCTATTTGTTCTGTCTAGAAGTTCCTAATGAACACAATTAAGTGTTCTGGAATTCATTCTCCCCAATATTACATATATGAGGGTGAATAAAAAATTATCCACACTCTAGTTGTAGAATTTGGTTTAGTCAACTTTCAGAAAAGACAAATACATAATTTTTCAACATGATCTCCTTGCTTTTTAATACACTTTGTCCACCTGTTAACAAGCTGTCATATCTCCTTATTAAGAAATGTTTTAGGATGAGCTGTGAGCCTCAAATACACTGCTGCCTTCACTTCTTCATCAGAGGTGAATCTTAGTCCTTGAAGGGCTGCTTTCAGGGGACCAAACAGGTGAAAGTCCAATGGAGCAAGATCAAGACTATAAGGAGGATGCGTTAACACCTCAAAACAAAGTTTTTGCAGTGTCAAAAGTGTGGGCAGAGGTGTGTGGATGTGCATTGTCATGTAAGATCACAGTGCCTTTGGGTAAAAGTCCTCTGTATTTAATCCCAAGTATAGGCTTTAGCTCTTCAGTGAGCATCTCACTGTAACAAGCACTGTTGATTGTTGAAATTTTTCCTAATAGCGTTCCAACACTGGCCCTTGAGAATCCCAGAAAACTGCAAGCATCAATTTTCCAGCTGAAGGTTGACTTTTGAACTTTTTCTTGGTCAGCGATTGAGGATGTTTCCATTCCATACTCTGCTGTTTACTCGCAGGCTTATAGTGATGAATCCTTGTCTCGTCACCAGTAGCAGTTTGTTTTAATAATATTTTACCTTTTTCCAGTATTAATCCACATTTTGTTTGCAGGTGTACAAATGCTTTTGACTATTCTCTTCCATGAGTTGTTTCAGTATACATCTCATAGAAACTTTTCGAAACCGAAGTTTGTCATGGATGATCTCATAAACAGAGTCATGGCTGATTTGCACATGACTTGCCACAATCATTCGCTGTCATTCATCTATTCGGATCTATTCATAATCATTTTACATGCTTGCTCAATGTTGTCATCGGATGTGGATGTGGATGAACATTTTAATATAACCAGAGTGCGGATAACTTTTGAATCACTCTAGTAGTTTGTTATGATCCATACAGTCAGATGCCTTTGCATAGTCAATAAAGCACAAGTAAACATATTTTCAGTTTCAGCCAAGATTCATCTGCTGTCATCAATGATATCCCTTGTTCCACATCCTTTCTGAATTTGGCTTGAATTTTCGGTAGCACCCCACTACAACCATTTTTTTTGTCTTCACTGAAGTTGTAGTTGCATGTGATATCATTTATATCATTTGATGAGTTCTGCATTCAGTTGGGTCACCTTTCTTTGAAATGGCACACATATGGATCTTTTCCTATCAGTTGGCCAGGTAATTGTCTTCCAAATTTCTTGGCATGGATGAGTGAGTGCTTTCAGCACTACGTTAGTTTGTTGAAACATTTCAATTTGTACTCTGTCAATTTACCAAGTCTTGTTTTTTCACCAATGCCTTCAGTGCAGCTTGGACTTCTTCCTTCAATACTATCAATTATTGACCATATGCCTATGTTCAATTGGTTGGACATAGACCCATTCTTTATGTTACAGTGACTCTGTGTATTCCTTCCATTTTATTTTGATACTTCCTGTATCATTCAATATTTTCCCCATAGAATCCTTCAACATTACAAATCCAGGCTTAAATTTTTCCTTAAGTTCTTTCAGCTTGAGAAACACTGAGCGTGCCCTACCCTTTGGGTTTTTTAACTCCAGGCCTTGGCACATTTCTTTATAGTTCTTGATGGTCTTCTCCAGCTGCCCTTTGAAATTTTCTGTTTAACTCTTTTACCTCCTCATTTCTTTCAGTCACTTTAGTTTCTCTACATTCAAGAGCCTCTTCTGACATCCACTTTAGTCTTTTATTTCCTTCCACTCTTTTTTTTTTTTTTTTTTTTCTTGCTTGCTTCAGGTATGATGTTCTTGATGTCATTCCCCAACTCATCGGGTCTTCAGTCTTTACTGAGTAATACACCGAAACTGTTCTTAAAATGCTTTCTAAATGCAGGTGGGATGTACTCAAGGTCATATTTGGGCTCTCATGGACTTGTTTTAATTTTCCTTAACTTTAGTCTGAACTTGCATATGAGCAACTGATGTGCTGTTCCACAGTCAGCCCCTGGCTTTGTTTCAACTGATGATATGGAGCCTGTCTGTAATCTCTTCACCCATATGTAGTCAGTTTGATTCCTGTGTATTCCATCTGGTGATGTCCATGTGGATAGTCGTCTTTTATGTTGTTGAAGATACATATTTGTAATGAATAAGTTGTCTTGCAAAATTGTATCATGTGATCTCCAGCATAATTTCTATCACCAAGACCATGTCTTCTAACTACGAATCCTCCCTCTTTGTTTCCAACCTTTGCATTCCCATGACCAGTAATTATCAATACATCTTGATTGTATGTTTGATCAATTTCAGATTGAAGAAATAAGAAGTCTTCAATCTCATCATCTTTGGCTTTAGTTGGTCAGTAAATTTGAATAATAATCATATTAACTGGTTTTCCTTGCTGTTATGTGCTGTGGAGTCGGTTCCGACTCATAGCGACCCTGTACAGGGTTTCCGAGGCTGTAAATCTTTATGGGAGCAGACTGCCTCATCTTTCTCTTGCGGAACAACTGGTAGTTTTGAACTGCTGACCCTGAAGTTAGCAGCCCGATTCATAACCACTACGCTACCAGAGCTCCTGGTTTTCCTTGTATGTGTATGGATATTGTCCTATCACAGACAGCTCTGTACTTCAAGCTAGATCTCGAAGTGTTCTTTTTGATGATGAATGTGATGCCTTCCTCTTCAATTTATTGTTCCCTGCATAGTAAACCAAACGATTGTCCAATTTGAAATGGTTAATACCAGTCCTTTTTAGCTCACCAATGCCTAGGATATTGATCTTTATGTGTTCCATCTAATTTCTGATTACTTCCAATTTTCCTATATTCATACTTCATTTATTTCTTGTTTGATTATTAATAGATGTTTCTTCTTGAGTCATCACCCTATCAGCAAATGAAGCTTTGCTTCATCTATGTCATTAAGGTCAGCTCTACTTTGAGGAGGCATTACTTTCCCAGTCATATGTTGAGTGCCTTCCAACCTGAGGTGCTCATCTTCTGGCACTATATCTGATAATGTCCTGCTACTACTCTTAAGGTTTTTGGCGACTAACCATTCAGAAGTGGTCTGTCTCTCCTTCTTTCTAGTCTGTCTTAGTCTGGAAGCTCTGCTGAAACCTGTCCACTATAGATGACCCTGCTGATGATTTAAAATGCCAGTGGCATAGTTTCTAGCATCTCTGCAACACACAAGTCACCATTTGAGTGGTGGCAATATTTAGCTACATTATGCATGGGTGCAGTGGCATTTCAGTGGGAGAGTTTTCACCTTCTATGTGGGAGACCCAAGCTCAATTTCCAGCCAATGCACCTCATACATAGCCAGCCCCCTTCTGTCAGTGGTGGTTTACATGTTGCTACAGAGAAAAGATTGACGTTGTCAAGGACGTCATTCTTCTTGGATCAGCTATCAACACTCATGGGAGCAGCAATCAAGCTAACAAACCACGTATCGCATCAGGCAAATCTGCTGCACAAGACCTTTTTAAAGTGTTGAAGAGCAAAGATGTCAGCTTGAGGACTAAGGTGTGTCTGACCCAAGCCATGGTATTTTTAATAACCTCATATGCATGTGAAAGCTGGACAGTGAATAAGGAAGACCGTAGAAGAATTGATGCATTTGAGTAATGGTGTTGGAGAAGAATATTATAAATGC
>NW_006408524.1:25590276-25592040 GCF_000296735.1 Chrysochloris asiatica
TTCATAAGGTCACTATGAGTGGTACCAACTTGATGGCAACTAACAACAACAAACAAATGATGCTGATGTGATGCTGTAGGCTTAGCACTGGACTGCTAACTGCAAGGTCGGTGGTTCCAACACACCAGCTGCTCCTTAGAAACCTCATACAAGGTCGCTATACAGCTCTTGTGGAGTCCTGGTGTTGTGCTGTGGGTTAATACATTGGATGGCAAAGTCAGTTTAAACCGCAAGGTTGACAGTTCAAGCTCACCAGCCACTCCTTAGAAATCCTACACTGGGTTGCTATGAGTTGGAAACAACTCAACTCGACGGCACTTAACAACAACATACAACACTTAACAACTAACAACAACAACAAAAACAAAAACAACATTATGCTGAGCAGGCTTCAGCAAAACATCCAGACTTACAGGGACTAGGAAGAGAGGCTTGGTGGTTTACTTCTGAAAGTTAGTCAGTGAAAATCCTACAGGTCACAGTGGTCAGATCTGCAACCCATGGATGGGGGGGGGGGGGGGGATGGCACAGGGCAGCACATATTCCATTGTGCGGGAACTTACCACCATGAGTTGAAATCCAACTCAACAACAGCTAGCAACAACAAAAACATTATGATTATTCATATGGTCCAAGATGACTGGAAATCAAGTAATGTTTGGCTTGGGGTGGCAGTCCTCAGGGTGGTGGGAATATGGGGCAGAACCACAGCTCTGTTAGTTCTCCTCAGTCAGCTGACTTCAGCCTCTTCATACCTGGAACACAATGGAATCCGCAAAGGGCCAGGACCTTCCAGGGATCCATCAGACTCTTTACCCACATTCGCTCTCAAGTCCCAGCATTAAACTCCAAGAACAAGATACATACATTGTTACCAAAGGCTTAACATAAGCTAATACCACCAGCAGGGAAAAATAATAAGCAAGTATTTTAATTAAGGTTAATTAGTCTTCTATTTTTATCGATAATCATTTCTTAGAACCAAAGAAGTCATTTTCATCAATTGTGTCTTCAGCGAAATGTGTTACATTTGAAATTCTTGTATGTGAGCTACAATTGACATGCCATGCATTTTTATTTGGTTCCTAGGTAAACATTTCTTTATACAGTTACCTGTCAACAAACTCAAGTTTTACTAAACTAATATATGCTTGTCCTTCTTAATAAAAGAATACACAGAGCTCAACTTTCTTCTTTGCATTAATTCTACGAGTGTTTATTGAGTGCTGGGGCAGAGTCCCTGTTTTTAAGGAGCTTATGTTCTAGAAAGGAATTCAGACATCTGGCTGGCTCAATAGTTTGACAGATACAGAAGAGGCTTCTAGAAGATTCCATGGGGCCCTTTGCTTGGCCCAGATGAATACTGACTTGGTTGAGAATAAAGAAGAAATGCTCATCAAACTCATAAAGATAAAGATCAATGAGAGAAATAGCTATTCTATATTGCTAGTGTTAAGTGCTGTCGAGAAGCTGGTGGGTTTGTTCAGCCCACCTTGTGGTTCACAGTCCAGTGCTGATCCACAGTGCCACAACAGAAGTCCTAGTTACTCTATGTTGTTGTTGTTGTTGTTGTTAAGTGCTATTGAGTTGATTCTGATCCATAGTGACCCTGTAAAGTATTTCTGAGGAGCAGATGGTGGATTTGAACTGTTGATCTTGCAGTCCAGAACATTATCCTGCAGCACCATGCCAGGATTCCAGCTACTCTATGGTGGTGGTAGTATGCCGTGGAGTTGGTTCCAACTCCTAGCGACCCTGTATATT